>NC_134483.1:81919844-81959844 GCF_040206685.1 Ascaphus truei
TCACCAAACAATATTTGCACTGAATTTTTATTCTACTTTTTATGTCTGCAATTTCTGAGTATTTAAATCTACACACTTGCCCATTTCTACTAGACCATATTCAGTTTGTAAGCGGCCTTAGTACATGTCTCCGAATTAACAATCTGCTGTGTAATTATCACAGATAAAATCAGTTTGGAAAGATCAAGATAAGTGTGACCTCTAATTTGAAGACTGACCAGTCCTCATTACCTTAATAATTAAATTGTTTGTTTAGAATGTGAAGACACAGTTTGAGCAAAGATGAAAGATACAAACGTTTCTATGCAGTTAATAGATTTTGGATTAGGAAAGAGAGTAGATTAGAGGTTCTCACACTTTTTCTGCATTGCAACGCCATGGCTCTTTATACCAGGTCTTCTAATTTACCTTTTTATATGTTTTATTTACTCCTTTTTTTTTTTGTTTAAAACAAATGTTGTTTTGCAATGTAAGGTTTTTTTTTTGAGCTGCTGGGGGCCGTAGGCATTAGACTATCTGTTGCTTCTTTACAGCTTTGGAACAAGACCATTCCTTGAGCACTTGCAGGGTATGGTCTCTCCAAGTCCCAAACTCTTCCCCGATGGGGGTGGTTGATATCCCGGAGAAAGCTTTTAGCTTGTGGTAGTTGTGTGACTGCGTTAGACAGTCCACCAGCTGCTGTATTGCTTCCCTGAAGGTCGAGCCTCTGGTCGACCGGCGACTACGGCAGCCACACCAGCAGCTGTCGACTGACTCTGGACTAGCTTCGTTCTTTCTGGGGCTGTCGGAGGGGTATGGGAGTTCAGCCCCCAAAAGTACTTCAGGTGCTGGTCCAGGACTGAAATCCTCCATCGGTATCGGTAGGTCTGGGTATATTAACGGGCAACCAGTGGGCACAGCTTCCGGAAAATGCGGCAGGGTCAGTAAGACGCTAGATGCTGTGTAAAGTTTTAACTGTAGTGGTTTATTAACCACAGACAATAATCATAATGGGTACTGTCCCTTTAAATCATAATAAAACATAGGAAATGAACACCTATTCCCTTTAGGGAAAGCTAACTACACCATAGCTTTCGCCCTAACTAACTGAATGGCCAGCTAAGCTGGTTCCCAAACCAAAACATGCCCTGGCATATGGAACAAGGTAACACAGTCTCTGCACAGAACAATAAAGTGTTTTTGTTTATCTGTCAGTCCTTGTTTTTATCCTGGGTGTGATTCCCAGCTGGAGCCCACAGGCCTGCTTCTTTCGGTCCTGGGGTCCAATACAGCCAGACTCTCCCTGGCTGGGAGAACTTTCACTTCCCCTCTCTCTCTGGAGTAAAACAGTCTCTCTGTATAGCGGCTTCCTGTGTCTTTTAAAACACTTGTTTCACTGAAGAGCCCAGCCCCTGATTAATCAGTTTTCAGCTGCTGCTCTTTCTCTGAGATTAACGCTCTGTGGACTGGCTTCAGCATCTCTCAATTCACTGTTCCAGCCTACTGAGTCAGTGACTCTGTCACAACACTTACCCTGCACACTGTGAGACAGAAACCGCTCCCCAACAATGGGAGATTAGTGGTTGTTTCAACTTTGGAGTAGTTGGTGCACCTGCCGCCCCATGAACAGGCGGTGTGCTGATGCTGGTGAGCGGAGGGAGGTCTCTGTTATACCCAACGTGATATTGGGGCTAAGTTGGAGCTCCAGCTGCAGCGCAGACAGGCGGCACATAGGAGACCAATGAGGGAGAGTTTCTTATGCAGTAGAGATTGGTGTTTGGAATATCGGAGTGGTGCCGGTTTGCCTGATTCCTGACATTTTCGGGGTGACGTGGTGTAAGAAGGGACAATTTGGCAACAGAACCGAGGTGTGGAGAAGCCGAAATCCATCGGTGTAGTGGACAAGTAACGTGGTCCCATCAGCGTGAAGGTCACCACCATGAGTCAGGAGCAGTTTACAACAGAGGTGACAGCGAATTTCCTTTCCAGCACAAACCACAGATACCTGCTGCACTTTCCCACATTGGATTTTAAGCTTTACCAATAAGGCACTTCACTGGTGTGCTCCAACATAGAGACACTAAGAAGACATATGAACAATTGTTTGCATTTTTTTCACATTTTTTTTAAATATCTGTCACATTGTCAATTTTTTCTAACACTTTTTTATTACACTGTTTCTTTTTTAGTTACATTGAGACACATCGGTTTCTAGTTCTGTTTCCTAGTACTTTGATTCACTACCATCTATATGCCCTTGACTGTCATGTTTCTGCGCCAAATGTGTGTATGTGTATGTATTCCTGAGGAATATCCCCCTAGGGACCAAAAATGTTGAGCCCCGAATATATTTGCTATGGTTTAAGAAACCTTTTACTGTTTGCAAATATCCTGTGTTGGTGATTAGAGTGATTAGAAGGATATATATCTATATGTTGCCATGTCTGGTTTTGGCTACTAATCTGCCCTGCCTAACATGTAAGCCCTGGTATCAGTGTAGGCAGTGTTAGGCTCAATCCGGATTTTTCCCTGCAGTAAGCAGCTCCTTTGAGTGACAGGGAGAGGCGGGCCTTGGGTTTGAGCAGAATACAATCGGGCTCAGACCTGGGACCCTCCCCCATGGTACATAAGGAGCTGCACAGTAAATTTAGTCATTTGTTCTCTCCCATGAGAGAGAGTGATTACTGGAAGCTTGGAGTCAGGGCTCTGACCACTTCCATCCCCTCCCTTGGGGGAGTGGGAAAGATACCTTTCATCCCATCAGGGGGTGAGGGAAGAGCAGAGGACTGGCTCTTGAGGCCTCAAGCCCCAAGCTTGTGTCCAGGGACAATCCGGAGGAAGGGACAGAGTTGTGCCAGGTGTATGCTGATACCCTGTTGGTGTGAGAATAAAGTTCCAGTTATTTTATATACTCCTGCCTGAGACTACAATCAATCAGGGGGAGCATCAGAGGGTTCTCCTGCAGGGATTGTCTCCAGCATCCCTGAAGCCTGCAAGAGATTGAGGCGTTGAACCACCGAGAGAACGGCTAACCATCACCCCAAAAGCCTGTCCTGTCTTCCCCATACCACCGGCGGAAAGCTCAGCATCCTGTGAACTTGCAGGTAAACAGCACTAATAGGCAGATCTCCCAGAGGGTGGGGGAAATACCGTTACATATACAGTTTATTTAATCATCTTCAGCACTTGTCAATCCACTGCTAGATAAGACATTACATTCCTTCACATTGCTCTAACACAGTTACTAATTTAATCCTTTAATTTTATGTTTGGTCTTTGTCTTTTGATACCCCATGGAATCAGGAGGTATCTGTGTATTTTTTAGTAGTATCATACTTCAATAAGTGACTCAATTCAAATGTATGAAATCTCTGATGCTATGAAGACGGACTCCAAATCAAATTGGCAATCATTGCTTTTTAACCCTTAACCATGTCATGATTTGGGGATGATCATGAAGTATGTAGTCTAAGGACTGTCTCCTTGGCCAATCTTAAAAACCGGAATGTTTACGCTTTCCTGAGGAAAGAGCTACAAAACACTGCTTAGAACATGTAGGCAGGAAGAGTACTTTGTTTCTCGACAGGATAAATAGGATGGACAGCAAAGGGGACTGCTGGAGCCGACCTGCTTCAGGGCCCTGTACAGCTGTGAAAGGTTATCGACAAGTTTCCTCTTCTATTGCTAGAGGTCATAATCCGACTTAATGCTTTTTCTGTCTGATACAAATAACATACTTTGAATTTAAAAATCAATTCTAATTCCTAGGTCTGAAATTCTTATTAAACAATACACACGAAAGCACAATTATTACCAAATTACAGGAGTGCCTACCTTAGCAACTTTGCAAATATTAGAAATTGACATGTTTAGTCCTGTTTAGGCAAGAGCACCTGGTGGTTGATATGCTATGTGTATATGCATATATTCTATTACATTAATACAAAATATTTTTCACCCATAAGCTACAATATTGTTCTTTTTATTTTGTACAGGTTTTTTTGTTGTTAAAATCCTGGGTTTAGTTACTATTTTGGCAAACATTACATTAGGTACTGTCCAGTGTATTTGGTCGCAGTCCAAATGTAGGCAGTGTACAGTACAATAGCTATAAAATGAATTGATTACGAAGCATATATTGTGAAAGTATATGTATGTATACTGGGTGTAGTCCTGGTCTCTTCTTCCTGGCTTTATCTTAACACCTAGTATATTTTACCATAAAAAAAGAATCCCTGCTGCCCAGTATGGGACATTTGGTTGCGACCATTTTGCTGCGACCAAATGGCCACCGGCGTTCAGCCACAGCCAATTCGCCGCTGGAACCCCGGCCGCCGGCCGCTTCTAACGTAAGTTTTATTACTGTTTATGGTAGAAGGTTAACCTAAGGGTTTTTAAGGTAAGGGTATAGGGTAGGTGGTTTGAGGGTAAGGGGTTTTAGGGTAAGGGCTTGGGGTAGGGGGTTTTAGGCTAAGGGGTAGGGGGTTTAGGCACTTACCTCAGTGGCGAAGTGGCCGGCGACGGGGGGATGAGTCATGGCGAAGCACTGGCGCTCATTTGGTTGCGCCGGAATATCCTAGACCGCCAGCTACCAGACTTTAGAAACACACCAACCCTTTTCTCCCACTAACTTTTGTTTTCACTTTTCCTCTTCTTTTAAATTATAAGGCCCATGTGACAGAACCCTCCTTACCTACCGTACTATACCCGCGTATGTCAATGTGATCATTTTATTGTAGTACACCTCTCTTGAACACTGTGATATGTCGCAACATTATAAATAGGCGATGATGATAAACTGTTATGCAAACTTTTCACACAAAAAAGTAGGCTCTTTAGTTAGAATCTGTTTATAATAATAATCTGTCTCCAGTTATAGGGGTTATTCATGAAACAGAGTGTTGATCGGGGCACTGGAGCATGGTAACGCCCATGGTCTTAAATGCTTTTTTCTATGCCCCGATTGGCAGTTTCATGTACAAACCCGTATATCTGTATCTTGGCATTGACTGCAGTTTTACCTAACTATAAATGTAAGAAATTAAAGATTTAATGGAGACATTAAGATATTAATGTCTTGTATTATCAGGTCTGTAATTTTGTCTGTTTTTGTTTTTTGGGCCCTTTTTAGATGTGAGAAACTGCATCACATTCAATACATTCTTTTGTTTGGTATTTATGTGCGAGTAGGTAACAGAAAGGCATCTTGGGTGTTGTGATTTTGGGATGATAATCTTTTTAAGATGTGCTGAGTCTATGAAAATTGTTTAGGGCAGAACACATTTTTCATAAAAATGTGCAACTGGAACTGATTAATTATTGATAGTCTGCATAAAGTCCAAGAGTAATGTGTATGGGTTAGACACAATACCTTAGTTTATTCTGGATATAATTTGCTTTCTATAAAAGTATCCTCATTTTACAAGCTCTAGTTTTGTACTTGTCTTGGTCAGCACTAATTCCAGTGAAAAATTCAATACTGAATAGTTGCTTTGTCCACCCTTTGATTTTGTGTTTGTAGAAGGGATGATTTAATCAACTTTATTAAGCTGCCCAATGTGCCTACCTGCAGAGAATAGAACACATGTAGCCATGTGTTGATTTTCTTTGTTTTCCCTTGCTGTCCTCCAACATGCCGTAAAAAATTTTTTCTAACCCATGCTTCAGGTTTCACATCTGATCCCTGAAGAGGGTGAGAGGGTATTATTGATGCACATAGGGTACGGCGGTTCCAATTTTTGGATAGCCCTGGTTTGTGCTTTCTTTCAGCAAGAGGAAGTTGTATCCCTTGGAAGTGCATTAAAGCATGATGCATTGAATAGACTTTGTATTACACCGTTAGGGCTGTGTTAATGTACAATTAATTATGTGCTAAGTTCTACTTAAGTGGGTTGGCGTTAGCTTAACCGTTAACGGTTTCTCACCATATTAAATAGGGGAGTAAAGGGGCTTTAAAGCTGCAGACCAAGCAACAGCCTACGTGTGTTTTGCTAAATAAATCCATTCTGTACTATGAGAAAATACTTTGGTACAAATACAAGTGATACTATAAATAGCGCTAGATCAAAATAAAACAGTGCAGTGCACAATAGTGACAATAATAGTGACAATGGAAATCACTGTGAATGAAGCTGCCCGGTTACCTAGTGTGGGGACTATCTCAAATAGTCACCAATGACAAGTTGGTGATACAAATAAAAGGAATAAACCCTGGCGCATGAATTAAGTGAAAAATATAAACAAACAATATAAAATTGATAATAATAAGTCCTCAAAGGATATATCAATGGTGGTTGAAGAAAGAAGAATGTCCTTTCCTCCTGATGATGACAAAGCTGAAATGGATTCAGTCCTCAATACGTAGTAAGTTCTTCCTGCAACAGCTGTCCTATTCAGTGAAACAAAAACGGGGACAAGACATTGCGCAGTAATGTTTAACAATGACGCCCTCCTATGTTGATGTCCCATAAGAATGCCTACTTACTAGAAATAGGAAGATAACGTGCAGTGGAGAGAAACTGAATGGTGAGCCCTCTGAATCCAATCTTCTCCAAGGTGACATGAACCCCACGTGGTGTCCAATGTTTCTGTAAATTAAAAGCAATGAATAGAAGTGCCGCAACAGGCTTGATACCACTGCACAGTCTCTGGCAGTCCTTAGTGTACCGGATACTCCGCGTGCATCCCACGTTGTTCCGGCGCACAGTGATGCTTTGGCTCCTCCCTGGGAGGAGAATGTCGTTTCCTCCTGATGATGACAAAGCTGAAATGGACTCGGTCCTCAATATGTAGAGTAAGTTCTTCCTTATTGCAACAGCTGTCCTATTCAATGAAACAAAAACGGGGACAAGACATTGTGCAGTAACGTTTAGCTCCCTGGGAGGAGCCAAAGGAGGCGCCAGACTGGTGATCCGTCTGACACAGGGACAGTGACATCATCACTGTGCACCGGAACAACGTGGGATGCACGCGGAGTATCCGGTACACTGACTGTCAGAGACTGTGCAGTGGTATCAAGCCTGTTGCGGCACTTCTATTCATTGCTTTTAATTTACAGAAACATTGGACACCACGTGGGGTTCGTGCCACCTTGGAGAAGATTGGATTCAGAGGGCTCACCATTCAGTTTCTCTCCACTGCGCGCTATCTTCCTATTTCTAGTAAGTAGGCATTCTTTTGGGACATCAACATAGGAGGGCGTCATTGCTAAACATTACTGCGCAATGTCTTGTCCCCGTTTTTGTTTCACTGAATAGGATAGCTGTTGCAGGAAGAACTTACACTACGTATTGAGGACTGAGTCCATTTCAGCTTTGTCATCATCAGGAGGAAAGGACATTCTTCTTTCTTCAACCACCATTGATATATCCTTTGAGGACTTATTATTATCAATTGTATATTGTTTGTTTATATTTTTCACTTAATTCATGCACCAGGGTTTATTCCTTTTATTTGTATCACCATGAGAAAATACTTGTAGCATTTTTTTAAAGAACTCTGACATTTTTAATGTATTATAATGTAACGAGCATTTTTTGTTTCTATAGCAGCCATTCACAAAGTCACATCCCCTTCCTCTTCTGAAACAGTCTTTGGCACACCCCTTTTTGAGCCCTGTCCCCTCTCTAGCAGTGCACCAATTGTATCTAGTGACTGTCTGGTCACATGATCTTCCCCACAGAACTTTGCCTCTTTGGTCCTCTTCTGCTGCACTAACAGGCATTTAGAGAACCCCTGAGCTAAATCTTCTCCGATCGATCGGCAACTTGGCTAATTACTTATTGTGTGGATTGTATTGATGCACATATTAAAGGGAAAAAAATTTACAAAAATAAAAGGCCTGCATTAAGTTATGGAAATGCGGGATAATTGCCTCATTTTATGTAATGATGTGGCTACAGTTGTTGAGCTGCGATATTAAACCACCATGGGTTCTAAAATAGCTTCTTGACTACAGTGCTGTAAGTTGACTTTCAGCCTAGCAGTCAAAACAACCGATCTAACAAGTTGTAATTTTAAAAAGAAATAAAATATAAAAACACGTATTAATCATACAGATATTGGTGTTGAATTTGATTCAATCCTTCATGTACGTAGCTTGTTTATAATCATGTTTGTATGTAATGTTATGTAGCCCTCTTTCCCCTAGCCTCTGGTAAATGTTTTTGCTACCCGTGTATTCTGTGGTTTCTGTGGATATACCTGTGAGGCAACAGAAGGCTGGAGATCTCCGCGGTGGTGTGGGGAGTATCAGGTCAGGTTCGCAGTGAATTCCTCAGTCGAAGAGGATCCTGAGCCTTCCGGATGCACCTCATGGACAAATCTCTCTTTTACCATTACCATGCTTCAAAGACTACATCAGATGTATATTTGACTGAAGTTTATTCATCTTCATAGTACATGCACTGAATTGTACTTCATTATACTCTATCCCATCTTGGATTAGGCCTTAGCCACTTCTCTATGCAGAGTATACATATTCTGGTCTCTTCCAGTAGCACTCCTTACTCCTTGAAGGTTAAAATACAGTAAGAACTCTCTCTCTCTGGAGCTATCCCAGACTGAACTCACTCGCACTCGGTGCTCTATACTATAAAGAAGAGCAGCCCCCTCCTTCCCTGGGGAGTAGCTAGTATGCCATCCTATTCTTTGTGTAATATAAGTGATTAAGAAGGCGCTAACACCCTTGAGTGCTTACTAGTGCAATAAACTGTGATATAAATAATATAATAACAAATGAATAATCAAGTGATAAAAAACAATAAAGGTATCACCCCCCTGCTTCTACCCTCCGGTGGGGTGGTCTTCACTCTTCCCCAGAAATGTAGATAGTTTTCTCACGATCCAGGGGGAGCATGGAGGATATAAACACACAAAAACAACAATCTAAGTGTAGATGTAACCAATATTAAAGTCCCTAGTGAATCTTGGCCCCTATGAGCAGCCTACTCACAAGAAGGTAGTAGTTTTCAAGCAGAGGTGACTGAGGGCTGGCCGTGGATTTCAGAAAGTGTAGAGTTGCCCCTTCACTGGGGATTGAGACCTCAGCAAGAGAGAAATGAACGCACATAGCACAGATCATATGATTCCAACAATTTATAAAACTCTAAAAAGTGCACACTTACAGTGTTGCAACTATAAAACAGCATGTAAGCTATAATTAGCTTTTGAATGACCACTGGGAGACAAGCGCCGCCTCTCACCGAAACGGACGGGAACTCCGGCTGGACCCCTCGTTGGTGTACTGGAGACACTGCTGCATCGCCGATTCCAGGATGTTGACGTCACTTCCGGTTTCGCTGCTGCGGTGTAGGCTGGGATTCCTCTCTCCACAGTGGCGTCACAAATGGGCGGTACCACTCTACGAGTTTCGCCAACCAATGATTCGGCTTCCTCAGGAGTGTATAAATTGTTGGAATCATATGATCTGTGTTATGTGCGTTCATTTCTCTCTTGCTGAGGTCTCAATCCCCCAGTGAAGGGGCAACTCTACACTTTCTGAAGTCCACGGCCAGCCCTCAGTTACCTCTGCTTGAAAACTACTACCTTCTTGTGAGTAGGCTGCTCATCGGGGCCAAGATTCACTAGGGACTTAAATATTGGTTACATCTACACTTAGTTGTTTTTGTGTGTTTATATTCCCCATGCTCCCCCTGGATCGTGAGAAAACTGCCATCCTATTCTTGTCACAGGCCCCCCTTTCTTTAGTGAGAGGCCACTATAACTTTATTGTTCATACCTGCTGAACCATGTAATATCACACACTGAACATTAGAATGAATTCCCTTTTGGGAATCCAACGTTTCGACTGCCACGCAGTCTTTATCAAGTCCTTGATAAAGACTGCGTGGCAGTCGAAATGCTAGATTTTTGGCTGTAATAAATAATCTTTTTGCAAGGCCCGAGTGCCAGGATATTTTCTCCTATCGTGTTACTACATGGGACCTGCAGGACATTCCCTGATCCACCGGCAGCTGATTATGTCTGTACAAGTAAGAAAGTGTGCCAGATATACCTCGAGTAATTGACTTTGATCTATTTAATCACACAGCGGGATGACCGAGATTCCACCAGGGGGAGTAATGTACATAGACACAGTGTGCTGCTATCCGGGTCGTGATGAGGCCAACCATTACTTCTCTCTAGAGAGTACGCCTGAGGAAGACGTCTATAGAGGGTACAAGATCGTTCCAGGTACGAGAGTGGAAGTCCTCAATTCCAGGGACAATCAAGGTGTTCATCAAGAACATCTCCCTGTACACCATGCCATTCGACCAAGGTCAAACACTGGGTTGGATATACCCAGTTACCCCCGTCGAGACGGTGGCTCAAGTGAACACCGTCGCCGCTCAAGATCAGCCGGCCGAGCTGCCATTTGACTTTGGGGAATCAACCCTATCCATCGAATGGAAGGAAAGGCTAAGTGCCAAACTGGAGGAACACCGGGAAGTGTTCTCCACCAGCAAGATGGATGTGGGCTGCAGCCGGAGCGCCCAGCACACGATCCGTCTGAATGATACCACACCCTTCCGGGAGTGCTCCCGACGCATCGCTCCCAGAGATGTGGAAGACATGAGGGATGTCCTGAAAGAAATGGAGACAGCGGGCATTGTGACTGAATCCCGTAGCCGCTATGCCTCTCCGATCATAGTAGTGCGCAAAAAGAATGGGTCAATCCGCCTGTGCATAGACTACCGGAACCCTGAACAATCGTATCATCCCTGGCCAATACACCCTGCCGAGGATAGAAGAGCTCATCAACGCGCTGTCCGGAAGCCAATGGTTTAGCGTGCTGGACCTGCGGTCTGGGTACTACCAGGTACCTTTGAGCTACGGAGACCAGGAGAAGATGGCGTTTGTCTGTCCCCTCGGCTTCTGTCAGTTCACCCGCATGCCACAATGCATTTGCGGTGCCCTGTTGACCTTCCAACGGTTGATGGAAAAGACCATCAGAGACATGAATCCCCGGGAGTGTTTAGTCTACCTGGACGATATTATCGTATTCGGGAAGACTCTAGAAGAGCACGAGAAACGACTGTTGAAGGTATTAGACAGATTGGGTAAAGAAGGCCTGAAGTTGTCCCTGGACAAATGCCGGTTCTGCTGCACGTCAGTCACCTACGTGGGTCATGTAGTATCTGTCGACGGAGTGACTACCGACCCCGCCAAGGTCGAAGCCGTGGTGCGGCAGATTTTTCACTCGACAAAATAATTTGATTTTGTTGCACAATGGCCGAGTCACGTGAGCGGTTCAGCCAATGAGGGTGAACCAGCTCCATGACGCCACTCCACTTCCATTGCGTCTCCCACAAGGCCACAAATCGCCTTTGTGGCAGTCATGCGCGACACCACGAGGTACGTCTCGCGCGCATAGTATAGCCTCGTCCTTAGCTCCTTCCTTGGTCTCGCCTCTCCAGAGTTCGATCTCATAGGCTAAGGCCACGTCCATCACAAGTCACATCCTCCTGTACCAGGAGTGGCTCCCTGCTGCAGCACAGCAAGCTAGGAATTGTAGTTTCCTATTGCAGCCAAGGGGCGGGGTGTGTGTGGATTACATATACTTGTTTACAAAAGCATTCTACCAGAGACCCAATATTCCCAGGAGCTTACGTAAGGAACATTTTAAAGCCGCAATCCATCCCAGAAGCCTACATAAGTTTAACTCGAAGTTAATATCTTGCCACCAAAATATGTCCTAACTTATTTTAAAGATTTTTTTTTTGTGTTAAAATCAGGTTTATCTTAATCTCTGAGGTTTTGAAGGTACTATGGTAACATTTAGACTTTACGGTGCTTTGGGGAGAGCAACATTTTTACTTCCTGGGCACTTAATATTTCAAACGCTTATATCTCCTGAACAGAGCTTCAGATTTAAAAAAATGAAAACGGCTTAAGTAAAAAAATATATATATATAATGAAAAAAAAAAACGTCTAGCAGCGCATTCTGCTGCTTCTAAAGGTTGACTGCACTGGTTCAGCTAAACTTAGAAACATGCAATAGTTAATGGAGCAGTGTTTAGATTATATCCATTGGCCAGAATAAAGTCGTAAGAAATTGTTTTGACAATCCTTCACTTTATCAGGTATGGATGCAATCTGTTTTGGGTTAAAAAAAAATGAATATAAATTGCACAATGTCAATGCTTTTGGAGTAAATGGCACAGAAATAATGTCAAAAAGTGAAAGACCAGACTTCTGTAAGTGTATGAAGAATGTGTTTCCACTTGTGTACGGTCTTCATGGTCGGAGCCTGCAGGCAGCGTGTATTCTGATTACGACAAAATACTGAAGGCCTAGGAGTGAAGGGTTTGTACCATAGAATGTTTCTGTGCGCGTAAAAAGGAGACAATGTGTCAAAATAACCCAAAGTTGAACCTTAGCCTTTCTCTCTGTAGTCGCAGAGGATCTCCAACTCTGATCCTTTAGCTAAAGGGATAAATGATAAATTGATTAGTATTCCTTGTAGCAGCCAATTGAAAGTAATATGTAATATTTTGTAATCATATATTCTGTATATTGTACCGGTTATGTATTCAGTATGCGAACTGCAGAATTTTTTTATTTTTTTATTTATATCATTTGAGGATGATTTGATTTGGTTAGCAATAGGCATATTAGCAGTTAGCAGTTGATGGTTCATTTTATGCTAGGTTTGAAAAGGACAATACTTAAGTTATCAGTTAAGAGAGACCTGCATTGTGGTAACGTGTAGATAATTACATTTCCTGGGCATATCCATGGCAATGGGCACCAAATGGTTAAGTCGCACCTTCTAGGTGGGACAGGACAGAAAACATCCTATGTGTAAGAGGTCCTATAGATCAGGGGTCCCAAACTCTCGGGTACTGGTCCGTGGCCTGTTAGGAACCGGGCCGCACAGCAGGAGGTGAGAGGTGGGCGAGCATTACCGCCTAAGCTCCGCCTATTGTCAGATCAGCGGCGGCATTAGATTCTCATAGGAGCGTGAACCCTACTATAAACTGCGCATGCGAGGGATCTAGGTTGCGCGCTCCTTATGAGAAGTCAGAATCCGACACTTATTTTAGTCCGCGCCTCTTTCCCGCACTGATGGGATTGTCTAGTTGCAGGAAAACAAGCTCAGGGCTCCCACTGATTCTGCATTATGGTGAGTTGTATAATTATTTCATTATATATTACAATGTAATAATAATAGAAATAATGCCTATTATCACATCTCAATAGCGAGCAGTCATCAAATACATCCAAGATTCGCTATTAGGCAGGCTCGCTACCGTTCGGTATTGCTATATCACCAACAACCTTCACAAAAGTCTTAGTGACTTTGGTTGCAGAGCTAAGGAAAGAAGGTATTCAGATATGCCTCTATCTCTTCAATGTCTTCATAAAGACTCAAGACAAACCTCTTTTTCTCCTACACCTTGCAAGAGTACTGCAATTCTTAGAACACCATGGATGGTTAGTGAACAGAACCAAGTCACTTCATTTCATCACACAATTTAAGGTTCTTAAGTATTCAGTTCAACACATTACGAGGAGTTGTCACCCTGGCCCGTGACAAAAGAGAAATCCTTATACACAGGATAAAGAAACAACGATTGGCTACAAGCTCTACAGTATATGAATCTAATAGACATTTTGTCCTTTACCATTCAGGTCGTCAAATGGGCAAGACGGCACATGAGATTGTTCCAAACAATTTTTATTCATCAATGGTACAAATGAAGAAGACATCCTCTTCAGATAATTTGCCTTCCACAACATGTAAGAGATTCATTAATATGGTGGGAACAAGAAGAGAGTTTAAAACATGGTTGTTACCTGTGTGATGAAGATTGGGTCCTGCTCATCATAGACGAAAGTAGAACAGGCTGGGATGTTTAACTCTATTCTCAGGTGGCCCAAGTAAAATGGACCATAATGCATCAGGACACTCCAGCAAATATATTAGAAATAATACATGTGTACAATACACATAATACAGTGGTACAAGCAATGATCTTCTCATCAGAAATAAGATGAAGTTTAAAAATACGATCAGCCAATCTGCTTGTTTCATACATAAGAAAACCAGGGGAAAACAGAAGTCTGATCTTCTTAAAAGGTTTCTCCTATATTCACCTGGGTAGAGGAACAATTGGAAGACCTGACAGCAATATATATTTCAGCAAATTTACATCTGAAGTCAGATTTCCTAAATCAAGGAACAGTGATTCCGGGGGCATGGTCCAGCATCTTCTCACAAATCGTACAAAAATGGGGTTTTCTCTAAATAGATATATAATGGCTTCAACCAAGAACAAGAAAACAGAGTTCTACTCAAGAACCCCACCAATAAGCTTCTTACACAGACACAATCTCTTTCAAATGAAAGTTTCATCTAGCCTACGTGTTTCCTCCAGTATCCCTAATATTGAAGGTGTTCGTGAAAATAATGAAGGACAAAACAGAGGTTGTAGCTATTATCCCATTTTGGCCCCACAGACCATGGTTCCCTCTACTCATCAGTACTGTATGTTTACATCGTCAACCTTGGCAATTACCAGTAACTTCAGATCTCGTGCCACATGGTGTATTCAGTACCCCAAACACAAGACTTGGGCTTTGATGGCTTTACGGTTGAGCAGAGCTTCCTCAAGAAAGAGGATTATCCAATAAAGTTGTAGAAACTTGAATGCAAGCAAGAAAGGCCTCTACCTCCAAAGTCTATTAGAGTGCAGCAGCATTTCCAACAATGATTCTGTGTACTGGTTAGCATCTTCTCATCAATCGTACAAAAATGGGGAATGCTCCAAATATTGTAGATAGAATGGCTTCAGCCAAGAAAAAAAAAACCCTGTTCTACTCAAGAACATTCCACACACAAGCTTCTTACACAGACACGCTCTCTTTCAAATGGAAGTCTATGGAATGGAAATCTAGCCTATGTCCTCCATTATCCCTAATATTGAAGGTGCAAGCAAGAAAGGCCTCTACCTCCAAAGTCTATTAGTGTGTGGCAGTAATTCCAGCAATGATTCTGTATACTGGATATTGATTACTTAAATCCATCCATTACTTCAATTCTGGCATTTTTTACAGAAGGGACTGGATATGGGGCTCAGTGCAAGTTCCCTAAAAGTCCACGTTTCAGCACTGTCTGCAAAACTAGACAAACAATTGGCCACCCTAGATCTAATAGCACGCTTCTTTCAGGCTATACATAGAATAAAGCTGCAATTTAGGATTCATGGATCTACCCTTGGTTCTGTAAACCCTCACTAAATGCCTGTTTGGACCATCTGAGCAAATATCAATACAAAATCTAACTGAAGACTGTTTTGTTGGTGGCCGTGACATCAGCCCACAGTCCGAGAACTAACTTTTTTTGATATTCCATCAGGACAAACTAGTTCATAGATCAGTACTCTAATTGTTGCCTAACAAGGTATCTTTCATTTAAAAGAGAATTTTTTTAACCTTTTACTTTGTCCAAATCCATCAAATACTAAAGAACAGATTCTCCATTCCTTACATGTCATCAGATGTCTGAAACATTACCTTTCATGAACGGAACGGAACAGTACAGCAGGTCAGAAAGTGTCCTTTTTTTTCCCCTTCAAGTGGATGAAGGGTTCAAGCTGTCGTAAAGTCCATCAGTCACTAAATTGTTTCTGGCATCAAAATGGCTTGTTTCCCAAGGTGGACAGATTCCAGAAGGTTTAAGAGCCAGTTCCACCAGATCCATAGCCATTTTCAGGGCAGTGAAGCCTTAAGCTTCTCCTTTAGAGTTATGTAGGGCAGCAGTTTGGACTTCGATTAATAACTTTATTACATTTTGCAAGTTGGCCTCCAATGCTTCAGCAGATACATACTTTGGCCGAAAACTACTCTAAGAGGTTATACATTCAAAGAATTAAAAAGCTTAAGCAGCTTTACACTGTCATGTTTTATTTCTGCCCTCTCTCATTTGGTACTGCTGGGGCACTTTCCTTTGGTGCCCACGGCCATGGATATGCCCAGGAAAGGATCACGTTTTATCGTAATTTTCTCTGTCTAGGTAGCTCTCCATGGCAGTGTGCACTGCCGTGGAGGACTACAGAGGAAAATAAAGTTATGGTAAGATACTAAAACAATTTTCTCCTTTTCAACATGTACTTCTTCAATGCATCTTTGTTGATTTATAGTATATTCTCTCCTGGTTTTATCTATAGATAATGTTGAATCTTCTTCAATACATTATATTACTTTAGCTAGATATAATAATTCCGCATACGGTTTAGCACACAAGTCACGTTTATTTGTCCAAAGTTATTACTTGCATGTAGCAGATATATGGTCATATGCTTTTTTATCATGGTGTATATCATCTGTTTGTTCTGCTCTCCCTGGGTGGAATCCCTCTTTCTGTGTTCTCCTGTGATCTTGCGATTATCCTGTCTGGCTCACTAACCAAAACTGCCAGTATATATCCAGAGAGAACCATCTACATAGAAATTTCTTATGATTTTTCTCTGTATACAGTATGGCGGCATCATATGTCTTTCTAGATGGATCCATATCTTTGTCTATCTGGCATGATAGCGTCTTACAAATCTGGTAATCACCCTTGTACAGTATATCCATGCCCAAATTCTTTCACAGATAGCCCAAGATAGCTGTATGTCATATCATCTATTCCTGAATATCTATCTAACACATCTTCACTTCTTCAGATATCTCCCAACAGTTGTCTTATAATCAATCAATTGCTCACACACTCTTCATAGTTGGGGGGGGGGGGTGAGGGGGGAGAACATTTCTTACAGATTCACATGGTTAATTGTGGTTCCTGGCCAACATTTAAAATAGACTTTCAGGGATTTGGAAGGAAAATGTGGGAGATTTGTTCAGCTTTCCATTGTCTTGTATTTAATGACCAGATTTTTATTTTTATAGGAGAAAGTGAAAAAAAATGTTTACATGTTTTTAGTAAATTAGTCTCCTACATAAAAAGCTGGAGTTAACAGTATGGTTTCCAAGATAAAGATATATTTTTTTAATTGCAAAAAAAAAAAAAACAGAGAACAATGACACTACAGTATACTTTAATCTATGAGTGCATATCTTTTTCTAGGTTATTTATTTCCTAGGTGGTTTGGATTTGCATTTTTGTGTTCACCTTAAATTCAATTTTTTTTGTTTAAATGTAAAAGCAGAAAGAAACACTAACATTGTTTATACTTTGGTATCACATTTTGAAATTGGTTTTATGTATGTCGTTTCTCCTTTTTTCATTCTCCAATTTTAGTGGCAGGAGTTGTAGCAAAGGCTGTGTTCTGAGTACCCCTGTGTAATGGCAGCCTGTGACCTCTGCAAATGAGAATTGGTTAATGATCAATTGGTTAACTGAGGAAGAAATTCATAAGCGACTTGAAAAAATTCAAGTAAATAAGACCCCTGGCCCCAATGGCATACATCCAAGAGTTCTCAAGGAGTTAAGCTCAGTAATAGCCAAACCCTTATATTTAATATTCAAGGACTCCATTTCCACAGGCTCAGTACAACAAGATTGGCGTAAAGCAGATGTGGTGCCTTTATTTAAAAAGGGAGCTAGATCACAACCAGGGGATTACAGACCTGTAATCCTGACTTCAATAGTGGGGAAACTTCTTGAAGGTTTAATACAGGATAATATTCAGGAATACCTAATGGAAAATAAAATTATTACTAATAGTCAGCATGCATTTATAAAGGATAGATCATGGCGAACTAACCTTATTTGTTTCTTTGAGGAGGTAAGTAGGAATTTAGACCAGGGTAATGCAGTTGATGTGGTCTACTTAGATTTTGCAAAGGCTTTTGATACGGTTTCACACAAGAGGTTGGTGTACAAAATAAAGCAAATTGGACACAGTAATAATATATGCACCTGGATTGAAAACTGGTTAAAGGACAGACAACAGAGGGTTGTCATAAATGGAACTTTTTCAGGTTGGGCTATAGTCGTGAGTGGAGTACCTCAGGGATCGGTACTGGGACCCCTGCTTTTTAACTTGTTTATTAATGACCTTGAGGTTGGCATCGAGAGCAAAGTCTCCATCTTTGCTGATGATACTAAATTGTGTAAGGTAATAGAATCAGAGCAGGATGTAATTTCTCTTCAGAAGGACTTGGAGAGACTGGAAACGTGGACAGGTAAATGGCAGATGAGGTTTAATACAGATAAAAGTAAGGTTATGCATTTGGGGTACAAGAATAAAAAGGCGAATTACAAATTAAATGGGGATATATTGGGGGAATCCTTGATGGAGAAGGATTTAGGAGTGCTTGTAGACAGCAGGCTTAGCAATAGCGCCCAAAGTCATGCAGTAGCCGCAAAGGCAAACAAGATTTTATCTTGCATCAAACGGGCAATGGATGGAAGGGAAGTAAACATTATTATGCCCCTTTACAAAGCATTAGTAAGACCTCACCTTGAATATGGAGTACAATTTTGGGCACCAATCCTAAGAAAAGACATTATGGAACTAGAGAGAGTCCAGAGAAGAGCCACCAAATTAATAAAGGGGATGGACAATCTAACTTATGAGGAGAGGATAGCTAAATTAGATATATTTACTTTAGAAAAGAGGCGTCTAAGAGGGGATATGAAATCTATATACAAATATATTCGGGGACAATACAAGGAGCTTTCAAAAGAACTATTCATCCCACGGGCAGTACAAAGGACTCGGGCCATCCCTTATGGCTGGAGGAAGGGAGATTTCACCAGCAACAAAGGAAAGGGTTCTTTACAGTAAGGGCAGTTAAAATGTGGAATTCATTACCCATGGAGACTGTGATGGCAGATACAATAGATTTGTTCAAAAAAAGGTTGGACATATTTTTAGATGGGAAAGGTATACAGGGATATACCAAATAAGTATACAGGCATACCCCGTTTTACATACACCCGATTTACGTACACTCACAAGCTTTACGTACACAAACATTTTTTTTTTGTTGCACCTTACCCCTGTGTACGTACACGTGCTTCGCGAGTACGGACACCAGGGGGCAGCGTGCGCACCTCAACACTCCTGCAACCTCCTTCATGCTTGTCTTCATTATGGAGCGCTCGATCTCCCTGTTCCCTCTGCCCTCCCATCTGTGTCCTTTCCCCCTCCCATCTGTGTCCGTTCCCCCTCCCATCTGTGTCCGTTCCCCCTGCAATCACGCTTCCTAAAGCAGCAGCTAAACCAGTGATTCCGCCCGTGACTCTGCTTCCTCCTCCTCCCCCCTCCTCCCTCCTCCCTCCTCAGAGCTCTGTGAAGCTTTGCATGTGATGTGAATTACAGACTACAGTGTGAGGGGGAGAAGATCTTCTGCTGCAATCTTTGTGTGTGTGTGTGTGTGTGTGTGTGTGTGTGTGTGTGTGTGTGTGTGTGTGTGTGTGTGTGTGTGTGTGTCTGAGTGACTGTGTGTGTCTGAGTGACTGTGTGTGTCTGAGTGACTGTGTGTGTCTGAGTGACTGTGTGTGTCTGAGTGACTGTGTGTGTCTGAGTGACTGTGTGTGACTGAGTGACTGTGTGTGACTGAGTGACTGTGTGTGACTGTGTGTGTGTGTGACTGTGTGTGTGTGACTGTGTGTGTGTGTGACTGTGTGTGTGTGTGTGTGACTGTGTGTGTGACTGTGTGTGTGTGTGTGTGTGACTGTGTGTGTGTGTGTGTGTGTGTGACTGTGTGTGTGTGTGACTGTGTGTGTGTGTGACTGAGTGCGTGTGTGTGTGACTGAGTGCGTGTGTGTGTGACTGAGTGCGTGTGTGTGTGACTGAGTGCGTGTGTGTGTGACTGAGTGCGTGACTGACTGACAGAGAGACTGAGTGAGCGAGAGACAGAGAGACTGAGTGAGCGAGAGAGACTGCGAAAAGGAGAGAGCTGCTATACAGTACTGACCCGCGTGCGCGCCTCTCACCTCCTTGCTTGCTCCCATTAATTTTATTTGAATAAAGCCTACTGTATTTATTTTGGTTACAAATGCATTATTTACACCAGTTATGCACATATATGATGTTTACAGTACAGTACATGCATTGTAAAGTGGAAAAAAGGCAGTGCTTCACTTTAAGTATATTTTCACTTTACATACATGCTCCGGTCCCATTGCGTATGTTAAAGCGGGGTATGCCTGTACATGGAAAGTATGTTGATCCAGGGATTAATCCGATTGCCAATTCTTGGAGTCAGGAAGGAATTTATTTTTCCCTTATGAGACATCATGGATGATATGACACTGGGGGGTTTTGTTTGCCTTCCTCTGGATCAATAAGTAAGTATAGATAAAGGATAAAGTATCTGTTGTCTAAATTTAGCATAGGTTGAACTTGATGGACGTACGTCTTTTTTCAACCTCATCTACTATGTAACTATATAACTATGAGACATACATGGATTCTACTCAAATACTTTTCATTATTTTTGTTGTTGGGTGGGAAGGCATTATGTCCAAACTGTTACACCATGAAACGATTACATGTTCTCTGATGAGGAAAACTACTTTCCGTTCCCCCTTGGTTATCTTTGGTGCCATCCACAAAAGTATTAATTTTGGCAGCAATGATGGATTTTTAATATTCAACGTGATTGTAAATTGCAAGTTTTTTTAAAGGATTGACTTGATATGAAAGATTAATCTTAATTATTAAGGGAGATATCTGTATGCCCATACAGTATAGAATATTGTGGCAGATTGTTTATAAGGTAACAACAATAATGTTTCATAGCAACAAAGATTACCTTTTTACTTTGGTCACATATTCTTCTCAAGAATAAGCGATATTGATTTTTTTTTGTGTGGAGGGGCTCTTAAAACTGGTAGTTATTTGAATTGTTTAGCAATTGGTTTATAACTTTGTCCTTATTGGTGCCTACAGTCACTTTAAGGCTGTTAAATGAGTCCTTAATTAGACTTCATGAAAAAGGTTAGGGATTTTAATACATATTCTAACTCCAGTACCATGTATGTATGTATGTACTGTATGTATGTATTATGCTGGTTTTCATTCATGTATTCCTTAGCCAAAAACTGCTATATATGAAACTCAGTCTGGCTCATGGGATTACATGTCTTAGTTTGTTTGCAGATACATTTTCATATCTTATTCTTGTTTTCTTTATATTTTTTTTGTTTAACAAAGCGCCAAAAAACATTTTTCTGATAGTTGGACAGTTTTTTTGTTTGTTACAGATAACATTATAATATCTACTATAATGATAGACAAAAAGTTTAAGGCTATAAGCATTGATTTCCACTTATTGAGCAATACAGAGAATGTTTGTATATTACCAAGCATAAAGTTTCAACACGTTCTTCCATGCATTGCCTGCCCATGAGCGTTCATATTGACTTCAACTTTTAATGTGAAAAAACAAACACACTAAAAGGATGAGGATGTAGTAACTGGCCATTTAGTAGAAATTGTGGCAAACATACATTTATTTATTTTAATTTATTTATCAAATGTTTTACCAGGAAATTATTTATTGTTACCTCTCGTTTTCAAGTATGTCCTGGGCACAGACTTATGACAACACATCATTACATGTTATATTTACAGACATTTCATGGATTTAAGGGAGAGACAATTTAGCTCTTGGAACATTTCGCAGTGATGTGTGTTGTAGTTACATTATAGGACAAAGCGGCATATTGAGTCATAGAGGGCGTCTAGTTTTTTATGGTGAGTTTGGGGTACTGTACCATATACTATCTCCCGATAGTCTATAATTGGCATTGTGCAATGCCCTTTCTGACCAGCTGGCTCAGGGAGGATTTGTTCATATAAAGTACAGTACACCCAGTTTGGCATAGGTTTTGAAAGTCAGAGTATCAATATGCAACCCAAATTTTAAAGATAAGGCAAAAGAGGTGTGCGTGTGTGTGTAAGCGCACTCTCTCTCTGCTGAAGGGGCTTGTGTGAGAGGGGTAGAGTGTGAGAGGTAGCATATGGGGGGAAAGAGATGGGGAGATGGGGGCAGAGCATTGGGTTCCCCAGAATTTAACAATCTAATTCTAAGTTTCCTTAAAGAAAAAATGTTTAAAAACACTGCAGTAAATAATGCAATGCTTTTGAGTAGTCCAGGGTGTATGATTATATTGGATGAGGGCCAGGAGGGAGAAGTTTGTAGTTGATAGAGTAATATTTATATGAGGCCACAGTAAAGAACGGAATTGGGGTAAGTAGCAGGTTCATTATCAGAAAGGCGGATATGTAAAATAAAAAAATAAAAAACACAAGGCAGTTCAACTTACTTTAGTGGAGTTGAAAGTGTTTCAAGGCAGCCAGTAGAATTGCCAGGTTTATATCAATTGAGTAAATAATACAGGATTATTCCTGTTCTAATCTACTGCCAAACTCCTGCATAACTGTTACATTTCACTTAAAATATGCACTTATAATATGAACATTATATACAGTATGCACACTTAATGCAATGCTCTGACCCTGCAATGCTTGACCCAATTATGTGCTTGAATTTGCTGCTAACACAGCATATCACCTGATATTCATCAGTGCTACAGTGGTTCCCTCAACAACAAAAAAAACCTAACACATGGCTAACAAGCAAATTAACGGTGTTAACAGAATAACATCAAACATTTCTTGATAAGCAACATTTGGGATAGGGATCAGATAAGAATCCTGACAGAGGGAACATACATTTCTACTATATGAAACCTTAACTGTCAATAGCCACATTTAAAACCAACCAAATTAAGTATTTTCTTTACCAAATACGGAAAGTTATGGTACACAAATCATATGTTCTAGCCAAAACTTTGTTAAATTGACATTGAGGAACAGGCATACAGTAGGTCTGAATTTGATGAGGTTGCCAATTATAGTTTAGTGAACCACAATTGGATAAAAAAAATAACTAAATGCTGGTTAATTATTTGAAAATGTGAAACCTTTATGCATACACTGTGCCCCTTAGTGTCCATAAAGGCTTACTGTGCCTACCCCGTTATTTAATACCCCACATTCAAAAGTAGACCAGACAGTTTTGTGTGGAAGTAAAATAAGGTCACAGCTTTGTTTATTTCAACAACATTTGAAATGAAACTGTCAGCCAGCCCGCTAATCCCTGTGTTCAGATGACCCTGTGCGTCGCAACTAATGCCGCCACCAGCTGGTCTCAACCCACCGCAGTATGGCAGGAGAGGCTTAGGCCGTGCTTTGCAGGCCTCACACCCTTCGCTGGGAATGCTCCATGCCCAGTCCCACCTTTTTGGCTGCCTGGGTCAACCGCATAAGTTGGAGCCCAGCTTCCTAAGATTTGGGCAGGGGTATAGTCCGGTCACATAAGTCAGCGCCTACAGCCATGCACAATCTTTCCAGGGGACTAATAATATGGGGCCCAGCCACATAAGTTGGAACTGCCGTCCTTGGCATTTGCCGGCATTATTAAGTTGACTGGCCTGACAGTTCCACCACCCGTAGAACCCATTAATTCCACTTACTGGGTATGAACCCTCCCAACCCAAGCTGCTGGGCTACTACATATAGAGTTAAACTGAGGTTTCTGATAAAAAAATGCTGCTATGGAGACAGATACATGTTCGCATTGCACAATGTTCAATTATTAACTTTTCTGGACCTAATGTGTGCGCTGTATGCATTAGATTTCCACCTCTTAAAGTTTTTTGATCTGCTCGACAGGCAGACCCTGCTCTGCGGCTGCTGTTGCCACCCCTATCCTAAAGGAATGTGTATCAAAATTGACCAAATTTATGTCCCTTGCTCCCAGGCAGCACTTATAGATACTGTTGAACTGAAATTTTGTTAAAGGGGTTAGATCACTATGCAGTAGGAACACCCTGCTCCTTGTATTCTCTGCCTGGGGAATCACTTTGTTGCCCACACAGGGCACACCGTCCTGTACTCATGCTTTTTGAGGTGCACCTGGCCCCTTTGCCTGCCTGATCAGTTTTTGACTTGTGTATGTGGCATTCTATGGTGTTATCCCCGATTTATTACCTCAGGGTGGTACTGGGACCCCTGCTTTTTAACTTGTTTATTAATGACCTTGAGGTTGGCATCGAGAGCAAAGTCTCCATCTTTGCTGATGATACTAAATTGTGTAAGGTAATAGAATCAGAGCAGGATGTAATTTCTCTTCAGAAGGACTTGGAGAGACTGGAAATGTGGACAGGTAAATGGCAGATGAGGTTTAATACAGATAAATGTAAGGGTATGCATTTGGGATGCAAGAATAAAAAGGCGAATTACAAATTAAATGGGGATAAATTGGGGGAATCCTTGATGGAGAAGGATGTAGGAGTGCTTGTAGAACCAGGCTTAGCAATAGTGCCCAAAGTCATGCAGTAGCTGCAAAGGCAAACAAGATCTTATCTTGCATCAAACGGGCAATGGATGGAAGGGAAGTAAACATTATTATGCCCCTTTACAAAGCATTAGTAAGACCTCACCTTGAATATGGAGTACAATTTT
Organism: Ascaphus truei; assembly: GCF_040206685.1. Classification (NCBI taxonomy): domain Eukaryota; kingdom Metazoa; phylum Chordata; class Amphibia; order Anura; family Ascaphidae; genus Ascaphus; species Ascaphus truei. The sequence continues at coordinate 81,944,259 of NC_134483.1, forward strand.
GGGCACCAATCCTAAGAAAAGACATTATGGAACTAGAGAGAGTCCAGAGAAGAGCCACCAAATTAATAAAGGGGATGGACAATCTAACTTATGAGGAGAGGCTAGCTAAATTAGATTTATTTACATTAGAAAAGAGGCGTCTAAGAGGGGATATGATAACTATATACAAATATATATGACTCTGGGGGTTTTTTGTTTGCCTTCCTCTGGATCAATAAGTAAGTATAGTTATTGGATAAAGTATCTGTTGTCTAAATTTAGCATAGGTTGAACTTGATGGACGTACGTCTTTTTTCAACCTCATCTACTATGTAACTATGTAACATTCCCAAAAAACAGACCTGTGAGGATCCGCCATCCTGGCGGCTGGAGACAGTCTCCTCACCTGGAAACACCTGCCGCCATGGACACCCAGGATACGGAGCCTCACGGCCCAGTTACGTACGTGCGCATGCGGACATTGCGTGGCCTGCCTGCCCACTCCGGTGCGCGGCGAATGTGCTCGTCCAGCCTCCCCTCTGACTCACACCCCAGTCTCCACCCCCGTCCTGGTGACGGACAGGACCGGCGTGGGAGTGACTTGCGCTCCGGTCTCCGCCCCCTGACCTCAGTGACGCGTGTGTCGGCGTGCACTCTGCCCCGCCTCCATTCCTGATCAGGCTGCATCATAGGGCACACCTGTGTACACCAGCAGACTATAGGATTCGGTTTCCTGGTTCCTCCCTGGCTCTTCATTGGAGGATCTCCCTTTATATACCCTCTTGCTCCAGACACTCATTGCTGAGCATAGTCTTGTGTGACGCCATGCCTTGCTACATTCTGTTCCTGTATCTCCTTGTTTGCCTTAACTGTTGATCCTGCCGCTTCCTGACCCTGCTACGTACCTTGGACTCCGCACCTCTCTACTCCTGATCTTAATATATGCCTACCTTCCTCCAGTCTCCAATTCTGAACCTGGCTACGCACCCTGACGATCCGATACTCTCCAATCCTGATCTGGCAAGTACCGTCTACTACCCTCACGTCTATACTCCTGACCCGGGTTGCACGACCAATCTACATTCTAGGCGCGCCCATGTGGCTGTAGGTTGGCGTTACTCAATTCCCTACCTCAGCACCGCGGTCGTGCTTCGTTTGTGGAGAGCTACATGTTACAAGACCAATGTTTATGCTAGCTTTAGATGCAGCAACCAATTCCCCTATTCTAAAAGCTGAGAAATAAAGCAGAAGTGAAGGCTGCTTTAAGCAAATTCATTTCGTAGGGCCCTGCGCACACTGATTCTGCCGCCTTGCTTAGATTAGGATTAGTAATCTCTCCACTGCGACTGGCTCCCTCTTATCCCCTGGTCTGCACTCCGATTTGCCCCTCCACCACACCCCAATGAGGATACGCCAGATGACAAAGTCCTTGGTAATATGCCCGCCAGCGTGCAACCCGCCTTCGCCCGTGACATGCTTAATACATCATAAGGCAGTGCCATGCACCCACTGCCCTTCCAGCAATTAATTACTTAATATTCTATGCCTTCTTGAGCTATCATGTATTATACCTTTTTCTAACATTTCTTTTATTTTGAATAAATGTGTTGCATTGAGGTTATGTGAGTACTTAGATTTTTGAAGTCTTTTGTCAAATGGGATTAAATTTACTCTTGCCCATCGTTCATGAAGTTTAAAAATAAATGTATTCTGTATGGAAAAATATTTTGCTAGCGGATCTCAAATGGTGGTGCAAACATGATGATATAGTGGGATGATCTAATATTAGCCAATATTGATATCTGGTAGAGGTACATTTTATAAATAGAATAGAACTCTGACTTTATTTAATTTTAAAATGTAAGTGTTTGACTACGCTTTTCCAGTCCGTAAAAAAAAAATAGTCAACATGAATAATGAAGTGTCTGGTTCACAGGGACCCCTCTCTCCTAAAAAAAAAAAAAAAAAGACTATAAAGGGAATGTAAAACTTGCCTTAAGCTTGAGCAAAATCACATAATATTTTATGAACATAACCAGAAGTTGACATATCTGTGATAGAAAGGCAATACCACCAGCATTCTACTTATTTATTTATAACGTGCCAACATATTTTGCAGCGGAATACAAAAGGGTGTAAAGACAATAACTATAAAATGAAACATTAACATACATTGATATACTGGGTATGGATATTTTTGTTCCATGGAGCTTACAATCTAAAAGGACGGAAGGTAGAGTGGAAACTTAAAATACAGGGGCAGAAGGTCAGTATTTGTCTAAAAGCTGTTAGGATTATGGTATTGGTACAGTTCTACTCCAGAGACCCCATGCTTCCCACTTACTTGTATATATATGTATTAAAAAAAAAAAAAACCATAAGAGGCAAGAGGAGAAATGTTAGTGTATCGGGAAGATGATGCATACTCTTCCATGAAGTACAGTAGATTTTTAGGTTTAAATGGGTGAAGGGTACGGGAGAGTCTGATGTGGGGAAAGGGGATCCGAAGGGTGTGACTTAGCTCTCGGGAAGTCTTGTAAGCAGAAGTGAGAGAAGGTTAGGAGGGAAGAGATCATAGGCAGAGTGGAGAGGGTATGTGGGAGAGCGATGTTATGTTAAAGGCAACAGCCAATTGTTGCTTTGTAAGGAAAAATAGTAAATCAATAGGTTCATACACCAAAATCTCTACGGCAGAGACCTGTAGGCTGCATGTGGCCTCCAACACGGTTAAGGTAGGAAGGAGAGGAAGTCGGTGGGAATGATATAAAGCGAAGAACTGGTAATTAATGTAAATTAGAAGGACTTGGCACATAATAAATATGTAACACGTGTTTTTGTTGCTCACACCATTGTAAACTGTTCGGTAATATAAGTCTCGAGTTTCAAACTTTGGATCCTATTCAATATGTTGAAGTGTGGTGATGAGTAACTTTCATACCATTTAGGGCAATTTTTATTTGTATATGTTATAAAGGTACATTTCCACCTGGGTTGTTTATGGTTTTTTTTTTATATATATAAGTGTAGCGGTCATGTAAAATGCCTACAGTCATCTCTCCTGTTGGCAGTAAGGCCTGGTAAGTGTGGGCATGCCAGCAGTAATTATGGAGGTTTCCCCTCACACCCTGGTGGGGTGCTCTGTGTATGGCTGGGACTGGTCACATGCTCTGACTCCATGGTTAGTGATGTCAGAGATGTGTCAGCCTCAGAAGCTTACATAAGGCACAGCACTGTGTTGCAAAGTTAGTTGCTGTCTAGTTAGTTGTTCTGCAGAGAAAGGAGTTCCAGCTCTTGTCAGAGCTGAGGAAGGAGTTCAAGTTCTATCAGAGTGTCAGTTATGTTATAGTAACTCCATGGGAGGCTGTGTCCAGGGACCTGGCACAGGACAGTGATTCCTGCGGGAATAAGTGAATCCCTGATCTGGGTGACATACCTAACTAAAGGGAGCACTGGCGAGATGAGCGGCTGAAGATACTCCTTGTGGAGGGCAGTTGCCCTGCCGTGTCAATAAAGATGAGTTCAGCCAGAAACCCTCTCGTGTATCTATCTGGAATGAGTGTACAGAGAGGAGCACCACGGAGGAGTTCCTCGCCAGGATCATCCCCTTGCGGACGCAGGGACCCTGGTGAGGTGGAGGCGCTGCACTGGAACTAGGTGAGACTCAGCACACTACCTCAGCTGCCTGTCTGACGGGTTCTCCCCACACACCATCATGCGGGAGACTCAGGAGTCCTGTAGCCAGCAGGTGCACCATCAGGCATATTCACACTGTAATGGGGTCCGGTTAGACCACAGGGGCCAATGTGAGATTGGGTGGGTCAGGCCGGGCCAGAAATACCGTTACATTTGGAGGCGAGCTGCTGAGATCAGATCCGTCAACAGGACAGGCTTTTAGCTAGGTCACTGGGAAACAGGGAGAGTGTCTGCTGCCACTTTGTGCTGCGTAGGGACGGACCTAGGGGTGGTCAGGGGGCTGACGGGATATTGTCAGTTCGCAGGGACAACCTAGGGGCCTGAAGGGAGTGAGGGGTCTGGAGCGGGCTATAGCTGACCGAGTCACCTTGAGGCAGTGCTAGTTGGTAGGATGCCAGAAGGGACAGCCTGTTAACTTGGTCAGGAGTCCTGGAGAGGGTCTGCGCTAGGCTGACCAAGACAGGTAGACGCCCCAAGTACTGCATGGCAGAGCCAGCCAGAGTACCTAGCCATTCCAGACACTCACCGTAGGGAGCACAGACTGGGAGGAAGGAGTCACAGCAGACACTGAGAGAGTGAGCCTAGCCTGAGGTAGTGCGACACTGAGTCACACCTAGAAAAGGTACACATGTGGTGGTGCATCTGAGCTAATCTTTATTGTACCGGTGTGGTGGCTGCCCCGCAGAGTGGAGCCTCATGTACGACAACTGTTATGAGAGAGTGGAGGAGCCGCGTGGCGCGGAGAACGTAAAATGGCGGACAGAGGCTGATGGGGAGGGCACCCGTGGCGTGCAACCCACTGAAGAGCAGACTGTCGCTGAATTGTCCTTAACGAGTTTGCTCTGGAGCGGAGCAAAGGCCGTGGCTGCCCCGTTTTTATCCTGCCTGGGAAAGCGAGGGGCCACCCTTGAAGAGTGTGAAGAAATTGTTATAATTGGGGGAGAACCCCGTGAGGAGAGCAAACAGATGGACTTTTTGGGCTCAAAAGTCAACCAAAATGGCGGTTCCCGCTTGCTAGGGAAACCGCATGGGACAGTTACAGAAAAAATGGCTGCTGCAGGATTTGCACAGAGCTGGCCGGGAATGGCGCGAACAGCAGAGCCCCGCCCTGAAGGGGGGCATGGCGCGAAAGCTATGGCTGTGCCGGGATGGACAGTGACTAATTCAGCCCCTGTGCTGAGTCAACCGTTGAGTTTATGGGACCCTCCCCTGATTTCTACCAGGGGGAGTGACTTTCAACTATGGCCTGTGGGAATGCACCCACTGGGCCCAGGGACTGATATCCAGACGGCGCCACTACAAAAAGTAGTTCCGGCCGTGGAGGTGATTTGCAAGCAAAGGTACCTTGTGCAAAAAGCTGCTGCAAGGAGAAGGCGGGAACTAGCCGCGGGAAAGGACTCCAGCTCTGGGGAGGAGACTGGCGCGAAAACGCAGACCGCGCCCACCAGGACTGAGAGAGGTGCGGCCTTAATTAAGGGGCATGATATTCCCCTGTATGACCCGCCCATTATTGCAACCCCTGGGGGCGGGTTCCAACTCTGTCAGAGAAGGGAGGAGCCGAAGCAGGGAGTGGCGGATCCAGCAACTTCCACCAGTCAGTTGCGAGGAACCACAGAGAAGGAGAGACCTGTACAGGAAGTGACTCCTGTACAAAGAATGGCCTGCTCCTCCACTGTGGGCACTATGGTCTCCACCCAGCCCTACTCAGTGCCCGGCGGGGTGCTGGTGGTGAGGGTGGCCAATACAGAGACGGTAGTCGGGCTCTGCCTACAATGCGGGCTGCCCGGAGGTACTGTGAATACGATGGCACGTTGCCCTCATTGCGGGACTTTGTATCTGTGGCCTATGCCCACGTTCGTCCCAATACAGCCTGCTGACCCCCCGGTGGATGTGACGCGGCGCTCTGCTGAGTCCCCGGGCGCGCTGTGGATCAACCGCGCGAGTCCCGGAGACAGGGGACTGGAGCCGGTCAAGTCGGCTGGGTCACTGGCCATTGAGGCGGCTAGATTAAACCCCGCGACAGGGGCAAAGAGACTTTCACCCCGCCCCGAGACCCCTAGGTCGGGGCGAGGGGACTACTCTGATGAGGACCTCCGTGAGCTGGCGGTAGCAAGAACGGAGCGGAAAAGACAGACGGGGAGAACGACGCCCCGTGGGGTGAGTGACCGGACGTCCCCCGCAGATCGGCGATCCGACCGATGGAGTCCCGCCATCCCAGGACCTGGCGGAGATGGGAGAGAGACGCCTACACCCCTGCGGATGGGTAAGCCAAAAAGCCCTATCTCTTACCTGGTCACAACAGACGGCGAAACGCTGGAAGGGCCGCGCCAGGCCCAACGCGCACGTGGAGGGACGGCATCACTTCCGGTGGCGACGGCGGAGCAACCGGATGTCGTGGGAGAAGAGATCCGGCATGGGGGTCCAACGCGAGATGGCGACGCTTCCGGTTCCGGGGAGGACGTCACTTCCGGTGGCGACGGCGGAACCCAGGAAGGGGAAGCAGCGACGCTTCGGCGATTGGGGGAAGGTCCCCGACCGCTCGTATTGCCCAGAAATCGGAGAGACGATCTCAGGACTGAGGAGGGTGAGACATCATCCTTGGACCAGTCTACGGACAGCCAGGAGCGGGTCGTAACCCCGTGGGGTCCCGTTCCCTGCCCCTATACCCAACCCCAGGCCCTAGCTAATGCCCCTACCCCTATCACACGGTCACCGGGTTCACCGCCCAGCTTGGAACTTGTGGACATACCTTTGGGGGGGGAGGAAAAACGGACTGGGGAGAGGCAGCTCAGTGGAGCTACGGAAGGCGATTTACGGGGAGGGGGAGAATTGAGGGTGGCGGATACAGCACCCCAACCGGCAGTAAAGGCTCCGGGGTCCTCGAGGTGGTTCAACTCGCGATCTACAAGGTCGTCAGGGGTATTTTCATTTGATGACGATCGGGAACCAGGGCCTAATCCCTTTAAGGAGACCCGGTGGTGGGCTCCACTATTTGAGGGGTACTCCGCATGGATGGACCGTACTCGGTTCCTCATCCGGCGGGAGGACGTGGTAGATTTCTGGTGGAAAGAGGGAGAGTTTACACCCGAGCAGAGGGACAGGGAATTACAGGAGAGGTGGTTCCAGCTGGAGCGTAGAGACATAGCGCCCATGGGTCCTGACACACTGTCAGATCCAGTCGATCCTGATGAGCCCCTATCATGGGTGTTACCTGGGAGGGCAGGTAATGCTGATCTGACCAGGGTCAGTAGGGCGGAGAGGGCTATAATAGTCAAATATAAAAAATCCCATGGGTTGGAGTATCCCTATGTTCCGGAGCCCCTGATGGATGAAATTGAGGACAATAGGGAAACGTGGCTCCAAGAAACTATCGAGCTGTATTTAGCCAATAGGGGGAGCGACATTGTAGGTAAGAAGGCGGAAGAAAGGATAGACACCCTGATGCGAGTGTGGAGCATAGGGAGAAATGTTCACAAACATAGGGTGACCTATGTGCCAGAGAGAGGATCACCTAGGCATTATTATGTTACGGTCCTGGATATGGGTAACCGGGAAGTGAGGAAACCTGACCCAGATCACTATTATTAAGGGGGTACTGAGACATTACGCGGGTTCGTGGCTGCTGGTCGGGGCGGGCTTGGCGGATGACTGTATTCATGTGTACTGTATTATGAGGAAATTTGTGTGATGTTAATTATGTTTTCCGTTACAGTGCTTCCTGGAAAGAGGTATACAAATTTAGGTCCCAGCGAGGACGATGGGATTCACCAGGGGGAGAATGTAGCGGTCATGTAAAATGCCTACAGTCATCTCTCCTGTTGGCAGTAAGGCCTGGTAAGTGTGGGCATGCCAGCAGTAATTATGGAGGTTTCCCCTCACACCCTGGTGGGGTGCTCTGTGTATGGCTGGGACTGGTCACATGCTCTGACTCCATGGTTAGTGATGTCAGAGATGTGTCAGCCTCAGAAGCTTACATAAGGCACAGCACTGTGTTGCAAAGTTAGTTGCTGTCTAGTTAGTTGTTCTGCAGAGAAAGGAGTTCCAGCTCTTGTCAGAGCTGAGGAAGGAGTTCAAGTTCTATCAGAGTGTCAGTTATGTTAAAGTAACTCCATGGGAGGCTGTGTCCAGGGACCTGGCACAGGACAGTGATTCCTGCGGGAATAAGTGAATCCCTGATCTGGGTGACATACCTAACTAAAGGGAGCACTGGCGAGATGAGCGGCTGAAGATACTCCTTGTGGAGGGCAGTTGCCCTGCCGTGTCAATAAAGATGAGTTCAGCCAGAAACCCTCTCGTGTATCTATCTGGAATGAGTGTACAGAGAGGAGCACCACGGAGGAGTTCCTCGCCAGGATCATCCCCTTGCGGACGCAGGGACCCTGGTGAGGTGGAGGCGCTGCACTGGAACTAGGTGAGACTCAGCACACTACCTCAGCTGCCTGTCTGACGGGTTCTCCCCACACACCATCATGCGGGAGACTCAGGAGTCCTGTAGCCAGCAGGTGCACCATCAGGCATATTCACACTGTAATGGGGTCCGGTTAGACCACAGGGGCCAATGTGAGATTGGGTGGGTCAGGCCGGGCCAGAAATACCGTTACATAAGTATGTGGGATGCATGGGGTCTTTGGAGTAGAACTGTGTTAATCTCCATTCTGGACACCCCCTGTTTCCCGTAGGTCATGCCGGTAGCAGCCCCATGATTCAACACATCTTCCTATTGGCCAGAGTGATGTGGAACCTATAAACATGCAGGAGATACCGGCATGACCTGTCATCTTGGTAAGAGAAGGGTCCCCAGAGCTACAATTAACACTGTTTTGAAAAAGTGTGTGTGTGTGTGTGTGTGTGTGTGTGTGTGTGTGTGTGTGTGTGTGTGTGTGTATAATCTTTTACGGTGCCATGGAGAGTCAGTATAAAGCAAACTGGAAAAATGGAACATGGTGAAGAGAGAACTATGGATTGAATGCCATTGTATATTACTCAGACAGGCATAGGAGAAGTAACACTGAAATAGCACCACTGGTGAATGTGACATAAAAATATTTTTTTAATAATGTTCAGATAGCATGTTATGACTGGTGTCACAGGTTTCAGGTTATACGACCTTAAATTCAAAGATTGTTCCCATCTATTAGGAAGTTTTCTTTGTGATGTTATTTCTGACATATATGCTTTATAATACTGCAATATATATTCCACAGCATACTAGAGTTAGCAGTGTATTTTTAAGGCTAAAAAGTACACTAGCTTATTTCATGGTGTTTTTATCAAATATATTTTAACATACCCTTTCTCCTTTTCAGAAGCCGTACAGAGCACATAGGGCAATCATAGTAATATTCCTTTCTCTTTTCCCCCAGCTAAGCTATTATTGTTAAGCATCGTTCTTTCGGCAACACTTTATTTTCATCTTATATGTTTTTGCCTCTGGCATGTTTTGTTTCTTTAACATTTATGGGGATCACTTCTCAAAGAGATGCATTTTGACAGAAAATCAATACTTTTTCATACTAGATGTGATGGTGTGATTGTCATAAGACTCATCTCAGACTTTTAATGGCTAAATAGTAACCTTCGTTTTTTAACCTGACTTGTAACCTTTATTGCAAAATGTTTTGTCTCCTAAATACCTGAATATATGGCAATATGTTGAGGGTTTTTTATTTATTCAGACATCATGTCCTTCAAAGAGGAAATCTCTAAATTAATAATAGAATCTTTAACATAGATGCAATGAATATCATTACATTACAATATGCCCTACAGAAAATTATACAATGTATTAATCATTTGAAATTAAGATAGACTATAACCCCAAAAAGGCAAAACATAGAGGGAAACTGCAAAAAAGCCCTCTTATATACAGTACAGTAGGCTTCTTGTGAGCCCCGGCATTTCCCTTGCACACAAACCATTTGGTACCCTTACATTACAAACGAACCCAGCAACAAATGACTTGCAGACTGTGTACTTTTGTTTTACAACCGTGTGCTAATGTTATATGGAATGCACCGGTGTGTATATGTATGTATATGTGTATATATATATATATATATATATATATATATATATATATATATATATATATATATATATATATATTACCGTTCCAAGGTCTGGTAAAGCAAGAGACAGCACTCAATTGTAGAAAACTTCACAAAGTGTATTGGTGAAAATAGTGGTACATCAAGAAACCCAACATTTCGGTCCTCCAAAATGGGACCTTCCTCAGGGAATACAAGGTCCCATTTTGGAGGACCGAAATGTTGGGTTTCTTGATGTACCACTATTTTCACCAATACACTTTGTGAAGTTTTCTACAATTGAATGCTGTCTCTTGCTTTACCAGACCTTGGAACGGTAACGTATGTCTATATTATCCATATGGGGCAAGCACCTACAGCCTATCAGCACCTAAGGAGTACCAACTGTTCTATTTGACTATATATATATATATATATATATATATATATATATATATATATATATATATATATATATATAAATGTAAATACAACTGTATGCTCATCTGCATGTCTTAGGCAGGTCTGCAACCCCGCCTTTCACAATTATCACACAGCACTTCCTTGCTGCAGTGGAAGTGCTGTGTACTGGGTGATAATGGTGAAAGGCGGGGTTGCAGACCTGCCTAAGACATGCAGATGAGCATACAGTTGTATTTACATTTGCATATTTGCTTCTTTGCTGTGGAGGGTTTTTGTCACTTTTTTTACTCACCATAACTTAATTCAGTGTGTGTATATATATATATATATATTTATATATATATATATATATATATATATATATATATATATATATATATATATATATATATATATATATATATATATATATATATATATATATATATATATATATAAATATATATATATATATTATCTTGTGGCAGGGTCAGTAAGAGGCCAAACAATGGTTTAGGCTTTAATCTTACAACATTGGGCGCCCTGTCCCTTTAAGGCAAAACACAAACCATAAAAAGAAAGCCTACTCCACCTTGGGAGACTTACTAGACCGCACAGACCCTAGTTACCTGGCTGGCCAGCTAAGCTCCAAATCATACAACACAATATCAGGGAACAATATTAAAGTACTTATCTGTGGTTGGGAACTCTGTCCCAAGCGAGTCCAGGCAATCCCACTGATCACGTCAGAGCTCCGCTTCCTCATCAGGTCTGGAATGCTGATTTCGTGGAGCAGGGCCACGTCCTGCGGTTTGTTCACGCCTATGACAATTCTGTTTCCTATGTGTGATTCCCAGATGGTCCCAAAACCCTTCAGGCCTGGGGACCAGACCACCCAGTGTCCTCCTGGTTGGGGAAAAGTCTCTCTCCCACTCTCTGGTAGGTTCCTGCCTGCCTTTTAAACTGCTTGTTCATTCAGGAATCCAGACTGTTTAATTAGCTGCAGGTGCAGCTAGCTCCTACAGAGGAATTTAACCTCATGCACGATGGAACATAAACACTGCAAGCTCTCTAGCATACAGAGACCGTGCCTCCGTCACAATGTGTGTGTATGTATGTGAGATGAAGGCCTCCCCAAGAATCTTGTAAGTACGGCAGTTAAAATTATTTCATCACAACGTCATTCCTACAAATTTTCTGGTTTCATCCCCCCATCTTCCCTTTTGGTCGTTGTCTTGGTCTTTTAATTACCCTTGTAATTCAGTCGATTTCCATCTTTGTCCTATGATGGTGATTTCTTCTTGCAATATGTCTGGCCCACTGCCATTATAATTTCTTCACCCTTCTGGTAATGTCAAAAACTTTTGTTTGGTTTCGAACCAATTAATTTATTTCCTGTCTCTGGGTAATACCCAGCATACATCTTTTCATACTTTGAGTTGTCTGAAGTTTCTGAATTATCTTCGCATTTAGGGTCCAACTTTAACATACATACGTGAGCCTGGGCAAAATACATTTGTCCAAAACCTTTCCTTTTGAGGCACAGCGGAAGGTTCCCTTGTAAGATTGTCTTGTTTGTTCCAAATGAGCTCCATCCCATCTTCGTTCTCCCGTGGATTTCATTCAAAAGGATTCCATCCATTGTTCTAGCCGGCCAAGGTAGACATAGTCTTCGACTTTTAATTCTATTCCATTTATTTAGATCTTTGCACATTTGTTGAACATCACTTTGGTCTTGCTGATATTCCTAATGATGCCCACATTCTTACTTGATTCAGCAAATTCTCTGATTTGTTGCTGTAGGTCTTCTGTACTTGTGGTAAAATAATAATGTCATCTGCAAATTGTTGGCGATGTAAAGTATTCACCGTCCTTTTTTTCCCTCCAAATTCAATGTCTTGAACAATTCTTCGTGTTGCTTTGAAAATCTTTGGTGACATGGTGTTTCTGTGCCGCACTCCCTTGTTGATCCTTATCTTGCTTGTATCTTGTAATCTAAGGCTTTGTCCATAATGATAGCAAGCGTGAGCGCTACAGTGCTACTTCCCTCATGCAAGCTTTCCTGTCCGGCGATTTGTGGACTGTAGGTTTTTGGAAAGCGAGCGAGGGTGTGTGCGCGGTCATGACGTGGGGCGCCGTGTCAAGGAAGTGTCATCCATGAGAACACGCATTTAGCAAATAATAAAATGCATAATGCCATGCAATTTACAGAAGTATATATAAAATGTGATGCATTGAAATAAGCATTATATACCGAATTTTTTTTTTTTAACAATTATATACAAGTAATGGACAATACATCCGAAATTTTTCTCCATAAATTATCATTGATATTTCTGTCATGGTATGCATTAAAGGTTCACGTTTGTAAGCCTCAGAAATCAAATTTTCAATAGTTGAATTGTCCATATTCTCACAGCAAGCAAGCGCAACTCAACTGAAAAAAAGTAACCAGTAACCAGACAGCATAGCTTACTAAATTTTCATTGGCTGTTAGACCGCTCACATGACCAGGCTGTCTCGCTGCAATAGCAAACAAGTTTGTCTGCTCTGCTTTTGGTATCCTTGTATGTCACGTGCAAGCTCGCGCTCACTATGGCCATGCGCTTTGGAATACACATGTTTGTAGCGCAAGCTATGTAGCTCGCTCCGTATCTTGCACTACGGTCGAGGCCTAATGGTTGATGTGGCATTCTCGAAAATGTTCCTTATAATATCAATATACACTTCAACACTGTCTTCTTAAAGTATTTAAAACCACTGAGTTGCAGACAAAATCAAATGCTTTTTCGTAATCTACAAATTCTAAACTGAGTGGTAGATCGTATTCATTAATTTGGAAAATCACTTTTTGTACAACTTCATTATGTTGTACATTCATTGTGTTGTGCGAAATCTAGTTTGTTCACTATGCTAGCCAATTAGTGATTATCTTGTCAGTGATTGGAAGTAGACTGATTGGTCAGTAGTTCTTGTGGTCTTCTTTGTCTCCTTTCATTGTTCTTGAGTTTTCCTGTTTTTCAAGCAGCATGTCGAGTTTTGCAAGTATTTTCTATTCTTCCACGGCTTTTTTCAAGATTTCAGTTGCAATTTAATCTTTTCCAGGGGGGAAGGGAATGAAAGAGTGCGCAGTCCCAGCAATCTCCGTTGATTCTAAACTTGGAAGTTTGTCCCTCTGCTGCTCCTATTCTCCAATGATCGGTGGGGTAAAACAGGCATATAAAACAAAAAAGAGCGCAAAAAAAGAAAAACACAACGAGTCCCAATACAATAACATTTATAAAAGAGACTAAATAATACTTACATAATAAAATAGATCATGTAGATCAGTAATCAACACATCCAAAAGAACACTGCCACGAGGGTTGGGTATAGAATCCCACAAGCTCACAGTCCAAGGTAGACATTGGAATACAGTCCAGCTGCAAATTGTTGAATGTGATGGCTGCAATTGGAGTTGACATCCTCGTGGAGATAGGGATAGGGAGATGGTTTTCAGATGTACGGCGTCACATAGCTACGTGATGACCTCATCTCAACGCCTTTCGCGTCCAATGTCGATTCATAACCCTGATGAAGAGTCATTGGACACGAAATGCGTTAAGGTAAGGTCATCGTGTAGCTACGTGACGACGGACATCTGGAAGCTAAAATCCCCCTATCTCCACGAGGACATCAACTCCAATCTTTTCCAGGGGCCTTCCCATTCTTCATGGATTTTATTGCCTCTGCCACTTATTGAATAATGCATGTACAGAACACTTGCTTGTCCTCTGCTGGATTATGTCCTGTTTCATCTGTGTTCTCGTACAATTTCTTTTTCGTTCAATCTTCATCTCTTTATGGTAAGATAAGTACACAGTCTTTTATTGATCCATCGGCTTGTTTGAGTAAAATGATTTGCTGCTTCCCAATCATAAGTTGTTTGTTCAGCCTCTTTAAGCTCCTGTTATCTTCAATAGTCTCCCTCACAATATCACAGTTACATTTTCTTACATTTTGAGTTATGCATTTGCGAATAATCTTGCACAACTCTGCATACAGTATTCAATTCTTGTGTCTGTTTTTTCTGAGTGATTCCTCCAGTTTTTACTGCACGTTCAACTACAGTTTTAAGAAGTTCTCCATAATTATTCAGTGTTAAGAATTATGCAGTCTTCAATCGTGTGTTTTTAGCAAGGATATAGTCCATTAGTTATTGGTTCCATTGGCTCCATTCCATGTCAATTTGCTAAATTATCGGTCTCCATGCTCATTCCTTTTGCCGTAACTATACAAACCAACTGATGTTTCATCTTTATGCTGGGCACCAATCTTTGCATTAAAATCTCCCATAATGATCTTGAGGTGACAATTTACTTTAAGTTTTTTTATTTCATGGTAGAAGTCTTCTACTTCAATATCTGCGTGACTTGATGTTGGGGCACAAACTTGGCTTATTTGAAGCCTGTATCTTTTTGTCAACTAAATGATGATTCTTGCTGCTCTTTCTGATCAGTTTTCATGCTCCACAATGTGGTTTCTCCATCTCTTGTTAACGATGAAGCCTACTCCACTGATTCTTCCATTATCTGTACTACTTTAATAGAATAGGTGTCAACTTTTTAGAGCAATGAGGCCTTCATCCTTTCTGCTAACTTCATGAAGACCAACAGTATCCCATTAATATTTTCAAGTTCATCTTTCAGTTCTTGCAGTGCTGCTGTAGGTAGCCAGATTAAGGTTTGAATAACAGCTTTTATTTATTTGTTTTTTTTTCTAAGGGATTCTTGGCACCCTCTGCCTTCATGTCTTCTACCTGAATACTGTGAAGTCTAGGGACAATCCAGCCTCTGGCGAAATGAGTGCCATTGCTTTTTAGTGTATTTAATACTTGAGGGTGAGACCTTACTTGCCATGCCGGACTCGTTTGCATGTTTGTAAGTATCTGTCCCACTGGTATAATGTTAAACATTTCATAGTATAGGTGAACCTACCAGCACAAGTAAGTGTGGGTGTGTATACATACAGTGGTGAGAAAATGTTTGTGAACCACTTAGTTTTTCACATATTTTAAACCTAAAATGTCATTAGATCTTAATTAAAGCCTTAATAATAGATAAAGATAACCTGATCAAACAAATGACACAAAAACATGATACTTTTTCAACAAGGCTTTATCCACAAATGATTCAACATTCAATATCCATGTGTGAAAAAGTACTGTATGTGAACCTTTGCATTCAGTAACCCTTGAGCAGCAATAACTTCAACTAAACATTTCCTGTAACTGTTGGTCAGTCACTCACATCAGAGACCCTTTCCTCCTTACATAACTTTTTCAACTCCGTGATATGAGGGCTTCCTTGCATGGGCAGCTCACTTCGGGTCCTGTCGTATTTCTATGGGGTTTAGGTCCAGACTTTGCTTAGGCGGAATTTCTAATTCTGCAGCCATTCTTTTGTAGATCTTCTTGTATGTTTTGGATCATTGTCTTGCTGCATGAC
>NC_134483.1:81962344-81974844 GCF_040206685.1 Ascaphus truei
ATTACTAATTGGGTATTAATAATTATTAGGTATTAGTAATACTTATTAATTAGTAAAAATTATTAATTGCTAATGATAATTAATAATCATACTTATTAATCATAATATAATTAATAATAATAGTATTATTAATTAATAATTATTAATAAATAATTATTACTAATACTTAATACATAATTATTAATTAATTATTAATTAGTTAATTAACTGTTAATAATAATTAATAATCATACTTATTAATAATACATAATTAATCATAAAGAATGATTAATAATGAATTATTATTAATACATCATTATTGATTAATGAATAATTATTACTTAATAAAGAATTATATATTTATAAATTAAACAATATAATTAAAATAATAATTTATTAAAAAAGTTAATTATACCATTTCATACAGGAATTGAACCCAGGACCCTTTGTTGGCAAGAGTTCTACCACTAGACCACAGGAGCTGTGTGATGTCATAGACAGCTAGAAATAAACTTAAGATTTAACATTGACATGTACCTTGTGTTGTAGAGGATAAATATATTTATAGGTTATGTCTTGTCACACCAAGCCTATGGTGTAGAGGTAAGAGGCAAGGCATTGGTATCAGAAGGTCCCGAGTTCAATCCCTGCATGTGTTTTGTACAAAATGTATTACTGTTTATTTGTGTCTGTGTCTGGTAGTCAATAAAGCATTGAATTGAATGTTTGAAAAAAACAATGGCACACGACGGCAAGACAGCAGAGAGATGAGCAGAGCAGAGAGATATGAGCACGTGGACAGCAGGAAGGGGAGAGCACTGGTTGTGGACCCCAAGGACCGCGTTATAACGGGGTTTAGCTGTATATATGTATATATATATATGTATGTGTGTGTGTGGACATAAGCCTGCTATCAACATCTGCAAAGCTTTTGACTTCTGTTATCCGGACCAGACTACTTAAATGCAGAAAATTGAACTGCAGGGAAGAACAGGCTGGGTTTAGACCAGGAAGAGGTATACGGACCAAATTTTCACACTTCGATAACTAGCAGAAATACGACTCCGCTGCAAAAAAAGATACCTTTATGATATTTGTTGACTTCTCGTGCGCTTTTGACAGTGTGGATCACCCATCGCTATGGTGCGCCCTCAAGGCTGATACGGTACCACATGCCACTCTCAATGTGCTAAGAGCTTTTTATGAAGGAGGTACAAGTAGAGTCAAACACATGGGCAACATATCTGCACCATTCTCCATATCCACGGGAGTCAAACAAGGTTGCATAATATCGCCTATGTTATTCAATATTACCATTGATTGGATTCTCAGAAAAACATTTATCTCACGGACCTTGTATACGTTGATGACATCGTGTTCTTAGCGGATACAGCCCAAGAGGCACAAGAAACTTTGAACGACATGAAAGCCAATGCAATGAAGCTCGGATTATCCATGAATACGGAAAAGACGAAATACATATTTACCGGTACCCAACAGATTCAACTTCAACTGGACGGCAACCCAATCGAGAGAGTGGACTCATTCAAATACCTAGGGTCTATTATTGATAGCCGAAGCATAACGGCTACGAACGACATCAAAAGCCGCATCGTTAGCGCCACTGCAGCGTTCGCCACTTTAAAGAAATGCTTGTGGAAGCAACAGGACATGAGAAATGTAACAAAAATGCGAATTTTTAGCGCCTCAATACGCATCATTTTACTGTATGGCACAGAAACATGGACACTACTCAAGCAATAGGAACCTACTCGACCGATTCCAACTAAGAGGTCTACATTACATACTCCATATTACGCTACGAGACCGACGGAAAAATGAAGATGTACGGTTAGCCTGTCAAAACCAATCCACAATAAACCAGTACATTAAGCGACAAAGACTTTGATGGTTTGGCCACGTCTGCCTTATGGACATCACCAGACTACCATACCGGTGCCTCCACACCACACGACCCATGGGCTGGAAAATGGACCGAAATGCTCCAAAGAAAACGTGGTCGAACCAGGTGGCGCAAGATCTCAAACCACTCCACTTCACAGTAGCCGAAGCCCAAAATGACGCCGTAAATCGAGATCAATGGCGCGGAATCACTAGAGACGTATTTAACATCCTGCCACTGGCCTCCACAACGCATCACTCCTTACCTTATAAAAGATGAAGCAATGTCGTTTTCGGAGTATATACCATATACACACGAGAACAAATTGGAGTAGCGCCTTAGTATAACTGATTTAAATTGTGATCAGCTGTGTCAGACAGATTAGAATATTAAGGCTATATGACCAATGAATGCCTAAAGGCGAACTAATAAATATAGCAACTGACTTCCAGAAAATTGTAAACTGGGATATATGACAATAATAAAAATGACTAATAAATAATATAATAAAGCAATACAAAAATAAGAAATAAAAAATATAAAAACCAGTTCACAAGTTAGAGTCCACAAATATTCATAATCCATAATCTTGCAGCCCGAATGTAAGGATCACCAAATCCCAAAGATATCTGCAAAATCAAAAGAGAAACAAGCGCACTCCTGGTGTATTAAAGTATAAAAAGGTTTTATAGGACTGTATCATATAAAAAACGCACTCACAAACAGAGTTCAATTAAGAGCATGTATGAGATATACTCAATCGCCTGAGAACTGCAAGGGTCCACGCCAAAACGTCCCGTTGGTGCCACCTTTGGTGTATCCGGTGATCTAGCAAGATGTGTGAGTACTCCAGGAACCGGATGGTGTCATAACTCAGTGTCCCATGCAGAGACTTCCTCCGGCTACACCTCCTTCAACTGGTACTGCTCACCATAGGAACCAACAGACAACCGCAGTGAACGGAATAATGGCAACTCAATACAAGATCTCAGCAGCCGCAAAATAGGCTCTCTGTTCGTGGGTAATAAAATCAGCTGCTATACTCGCTGCTTTAGGAAACGCCCTTCGTCACTGAAGACCTGACGATATTTATATTATATTTTTTTATTGTTCACCTTCACTATTTATTTTATATGATATTAGAATAGGAATTTAATTGATTATATATATTTTATTAATCACAATCAATTTTGTCACTCAATCTGCACAGTTTTCTATCTAATTAGACCCCCACCTTAGCGCTACATTTTTTATATATATACACACACACACACACACACACACACACACACACACACACACACACACACACACACACACACATATGTACACATATATATACGTGTGTGTATACATATATACATATATACATATATATATATATACATACATACGTGTGTGTGTGTGTGTGTGTGTATATATACACTGGCGACACACTTTATTCGAGCTTGGCTAGTCCCACGAATTCGGGTATACCCGGGTGTATTGAGGTTTGTGACTGTTTTCTGCCCGAGTGCATTGAGTTATTTTCCAAGCAGGGATTGAAGTATTTTATTCCCGCTGGCTGCAATACTGCACAGTATATATGTATATACTGCATTACAATTCATGAATTTATGCCATCTGGTAGACACGCGAAGCATTGCAGCCTATTAAATCCTAATCATTATCATTTAACAGATCAGCCGCCCATCAGCCAGGCATGAACCCAGGCTGGGAAGGCAAATGCAACGGGGCTTGTCAGAGGTGAGGAGTGGCGCATTCCAGGTATCTGCCAGGTACATACCGGGTATTTGCTCGAATAAAGTGTGTCGGTGCAGTATGTAGCCATGTTTAAAAATGGTATACAGTTCTCTCTCATGCTGGCAGTAAACCTGGTAAGTATACAGGATTGCCAGCATCAATCATGGAGGTTTGCCCTCACACCCTGGTGAGGTGTCATATGTACACAAGGGGAGTGGTAACATACTCTGTGTCCACTGTTAGTGACACAAGAGGTGTGGCTATTCCCTAAGTTATATAAGACACAGAACTGCCCAAAGTTAGTGTGTTCAACTAGTTGTTCAAGTTCAAGTTGTTGGAGAATATGATTCAGTCCTGGAGGTCTGCAGCAAGCAAGGCTGTCAGACCTAGGCAATAGTATCTACACTGTGATCAGGGACCTGACACATGTGGTGATCTCCCTGAGGGGAGAGGTGATCCAACTCCATTGGGAGGGAAGAACCTTCTGAAGGGATGTCAAGTGAAAGAATGAGCGGCTAGGAAGACCGCTGTGAGGGGCAGCCTGTCTATCATGCTAATAAAGATGCCTGTGTTCAACCAACCCTGGCTGTGTGAGAGTGAAGTTCTTGCACAGAAGGAGGCACCACAAAGGAGGTCCTCATCAGAACCATCTCCCTGCGGATGCAGAAATCCTGATGAGGTGGAGGCGCTGCACTGGATGTAGGTAGGACTCAAGCACACTACCTCAGCTGCCTGTCTTGCTGATATCCCCACCAACATCAAGCGGGAGACTCAGGAATCCTGTAGCCAGCAGGTGCACCCCAAGACACATCCATGTAATGGGGAATGGTTAGACCACAGGGGCCAATCTGAGATTGGGTGGGTCAAGGTGGGTCCAGAAAAAACGTGTTTTATTTATATATATATATATATATATATATATATATATATATATATATATATATATATAGACGAACACAAAGAAAAAGGACTGAGCTGCGCCTCTGCAAATGGTTGTAGATATATAGTGTGACTCACTAGGAGTAAAAACTCTGTGAATTAGGTGTATATAAATAAATTGAAATATGACAATAAAAATGAAAAAAATATAAAAAATGAAAAATATATATGAAAATCAAAATGAATGATAAATCAATAATAATAGAACAAAACCTAAAACCAAGCTTACAATAAAAACCAAGTATAAATACTCATACAGCAAATAAATATCTCCACAAATAGGGAAAAAAAGGAGGTATAAAAACCAGTCCTCAAATAGTCCAATGAATCCAATAAGTTCTGGTATAGAGGGTCTCCGGCTGCTCTCAAAGTGGACAAACCACATCCACAGGGAATCTAGAAGAAAAGGGGGAAGAGAGAGCGCACACCCATAGCGTAAAATTGTAAAATTTAATGAGGGGAAGGGAGGGAGGGGAATAAGAATTGCACTTACAAAGGTACAATATAAAAAAGCATTCTGTGATATATAATCACCACCATCCGGTTTAGAACTGCAGCCTCATGGTCTGTGCAGTCCCAGGGTGACGTCCCAATCCAAAGCCAGGATAGTAGTTCTTCTCTGCATCAATGGGGGAGTCCTGTGGAGTGGTTCCAAGCTGGGAAGCCTCTGCAACAATCGCGCGGGTCAGTGAGTCCCAGCGCGCGGTGATGACGTCAGTGTCATGCGTCTGACGTAATGACACTCCCTGATGCGTTTCGTCACACCACGGGTGACTTTCTCAAAGGGAAGTCAGGAGAGGGGAAAGGTCCGGTATTATATACCCTGTCCATGAATAAATTGACTAATTCCAAACCCCTCTCAGCTGTAGCGATGCTTGTTTCAGTGGAGACAATCGTAATGCCTGATAATATGAATGGAACTATGGAAACCAGCGGGATTAAACTTTAAGGATACAGAAATGCATACTCGTGATTAAAAACTTAAAAATAAATAATTAAAAAACAATATAGACCGCCACTTGCATAGGTTGGATACAGATTACCTCCAACATAATGTTAACAGTTTCAATAGCCTGGTTACGATTGATATTGAAAATCACAATGACCCAAACCAATATACAATGTATAATATGTGAGACTCAATATATCAATAAAATGTATATACCTATAAAGAGGATAACCCTACCATAGCCCACATGAGAGCCAGAACTATCTAATATAAGTGAGACATAAGTCTATTAGGACCTATTGCAGTAAAAACTGCAAATCAGAGGTATACAAATTACCAATAGAAAGCACAGCAGGAGAGCATGGTGATACTAACAACACTTCATAAAAAATATATATACTATTAATATATACTATTAATATACAAGCCATTGTGATTTTCAATATCAATCGTAACCAGGCTATTGAAACTGTTAACATTATGTTGGAGGTAATCTGTCTCCAACCTATGCAAGTGGCGGTCTATATTGTTTTTTAATTATTTGTTTTTAATCACGAGTATGCATTTCTGTATCCTTAAAGTTTAATCCCGCTGGTTTCCATAGTTCCATTCATATTATCGCTTTTTTATATACATTTTTGTAACACATTTTTCATAGTCCATTTTTAGTACATGTTCATGTTCGAACATTAATTTGGTTGAACAGTTATTATACATTAAATATTCACATGTTATTTGGTTATTTTTGCATGTACACACACTTTTCTCGTATTGAGCCTACATTCCATTAGCTGCACACCTAACACATTAGCATACGTCATTCTGTTGTATTTAGTTTATATGTATTAGTCCATTTTCTGTTATGGTTTAGATATTACCCAATTCCAATATTTATTCATTTTCATATATATATATATATATATATATATATGTACATGTTTGTAACAACTGATATGTGTGTATATATATATATATATATATATATATATATATATATATATATATATATATATATATATATATGTATAAACAACAGGGAGATAAGCTGCGCCTCTAAGGAACATATACAATAAAATATATGTGCTATAACGATATGATGTAAATGTCTTAATTACATAAGCAATACATATATACACATATAATAATAATGATGTGGACCTATAATGATATCAGGCCCACAAAAACATGAACAATAAAATATTATAATATAAAAAGCAAAAAAGGATAAACCAGTCCTCGAATAGTCCAATGAAAAGTATAGGTGCTGGTATGCAGGGTCTCCGGCAGCTCTCAGTATGGACCAACCATGTCCACAGGGTATCTAAAAAGAAAAAAAGAGGAGAGAGCGCACGCCCATAGCGTATAAAAGTTTTAATGAAGGGGGGAGGGGGAGAGAGGGGGGTAAAAAACGCACTTACAAAAAATGCATTAAAATCAAGCATATGTGATATACATAATCACCACCATCCGGTTTAGCTGAGACTCTTGGGGCACTCCTAAGCTCCGTTGGTAAGGGGCAACGTCACTGCAGGTTCCAGGGCTGGTAGCACCATCCGGTCAAACTGCAGGCTTCAGGGGCCGTCCCAGGCTCCGTTGGTAATGGAGCACCGTCCCAGCAGATTCACAAAGCAGGTAAGCTATGAAAATGTCCAAGAAAGAGGTCCCGTGTAATGCTGCCTCTAGCACTCGTGCCTGGATCAATACGCTCCAGCGCTTGGTGTGGACTCCAATGTCTCTGCGTCTGACGTCACGACGCTCCCTGACGCGTTTCGTCAGTCACGGCTAACTTTCTCAAAGGGATGTCATAAGAAGGGGAGGTCCGGTATTATATATACAACCTCAGAGTGGTAATTAAAGAAAATCTCCTCCCCTACTCAGCTGCATTCGTTTTTCGTGCTGCTACACACATATATATGCACACTTATACTTACATAAAATACAGGTAATTAACCCTAAAGGATCGGAGGAGAAAGCAAAATTTAACTCTAAATACCAGTCTACATCGTATTACATTTTGGATAGATGACACATAGTATACAAAACATATACATACAAGCTCATTAATAAAAGAAATCATTATATAAAAAATCCATAAATGTATATTAGATTTATATTACACATAGACTGGCATAACATAATTCATCAAGGCCAAATTCATCAAGACAAAAGTCCTAAAGGGATAAAACCAGAGGGAAACATTCAGCCTACATGTAAATCACAACCTCTCAAATGAATATATATTAATGTGTGTATGGATTCTATTATGATATTCCATAAGGTGCATCAGTAAATAATACTTAACTTCACCTAATATATAGAGTGGGATGACCTACATATAGGCTAATACTACATATGGTTACTGTAAAACACAGGATCACAAGATATCATATACCATAAACTAGAAAGTGCAATAATATATATATATTTTCCCAATCACACATAATCAAGTGCAAATTTTTGCCTCTAATGAGTGTGTGAATGACTTGAATATTGACAATAAGTCATATGATCCCGATAGGAAAATACTAATCATTTTAAAAACCATCAGTCTGGAGTCTGTATGCCACAAACAAGGCCAGGTCCCGGGGAACTATTATGTGAGTGCTTGTTAGAATTAATTATATATTTTTATTTTTTAAAATTTTAAATTTTTTAATTTTTTAGTTTTTAAAGTAATAGGGACAGAAGTGTATAAGTATCGTTCCCCATTATTTACTATCCAGGCCCTAAATGGCCATAATAAGGTGAGTGCCTATTTAAATGAATATTAAATATAATATAGGTGCTATACGATAATTATAAAAGTGTATGTGAAAATTAATATTAAAAAATATATTACCTATTATCATCTATTCAACCCTATAATGATCCTGTTTTTAATTGGACCACCTAAATGTGCCAATAAAAATTATTTCATAAATATATCCATTGTCCAGACGGGTGGAGGTGTGGGATAGGGGAGGGGGGGGGGGGAAGGGGGGGGTGGGGCAAGGAAGGGGGGTGAATCTCAGGAGGAGATGCAGACAAAGGATGGAATGAGAAGCAGAGGAAGAGAACAGGAAGAGACATCCAAGGAATGGTCAGACTAGAGTACTAACGTCTAAACACTCATTCAGTCCCCCAGGATTAAGGGTGCCCAATTGGTGAATCCAAAAGGTTTCCCGCCTACAAAGTGTCTTGAATCGGTCGCCTCCTAGAACACAAGGAGAAATGGTCTCTATTCCCATAATCTGCATGGTTTTGGGATTTTGTTGATGAAATAGTTTAAAGTGTCGAGAGACACTATGGTTAGTGAGACCCTTAATGACATTTCTCCTGTGTTCCAGGAAGCGCGTACCCAATGTTCTCGTGGTGCGTCCAACATATTTTAGACTGCACCCACATTGTATAAGGTACACAACATAAGTGCTAAGACAAGTGATGGAGCTACTGATGGCATATGTGATGCCCCTACTCTGGGAACAGACATGAGTATTATTCAAAAGATGCCTGCATGTAATGCATCGACTGCGGCCACAGGGATGGTTTCCCAATGGTCCCTTATTTTTAGCAGTATCACAAATTGAGGAAGACTTGAGCCTAGTGGGAGCTAATATACTTTTTATACTTCTAGCCTTCCTATATGTAACAGTAGCTCTATCCGGCAGGATAGGTCCTAAATGGGGATCACACTTGAGAATGGACCAATGATCATTCAATATCCTATTAATGGATCTTGATGACTGGTTATAGGTGGTAATAAACCTCGCATTCGATCTCTCCGTCCCTGTGTGTGTTGCTGGGATGTCATATCCTGAACGTTTTCCTTTTTGTAGTTTATTTTTAGATTTCTCAAGCAAAGTGGTTCTAGCAATGGAACTCACCTTGCTGAGAGAATCTGAGACCACGACAGGATCATATCCCTTAGAAAGAAACTTCTTCCCAAGTGTGACCGACTGGTTTTCAAAATCAACATCCCTTGTGCAGTTCCTCCGTATTCTGTGGAACTGCCCCAAGGGAATATTGTTGAGCCAGTGTTTGTGATGGTTGCTGGACGCATGGACGTAGCTATTCACAGACACAGACTTGAAATGTGTGGTGGTGATGATATTCAAGTCTGTGTCTATGCTCAGGGCCAGATCCAGAAAGACAGTGGACAAATTATTGATATCAAAAGTGAATTTGAGTCCAAACGAGTTGTTGCTGAAAGAGCTCAGGATGTCGAATAATTCCGACTCCTCTCCATCCCAAATTATAATAATATCATCTATGAAACGGCCATAGTATACGAGACCCGCTCCAAGCAAGATGTTCTGCCACACATGGGACTCCTCCCAGTGCCCCATAAAGAGGTTGGCATAGCTAGGAGCGAATCTCGTACCCATGGCCGTTCCACAGGTTTGCAAGTGAAAATCATCTTCAAATAAAAAATAATTGTGCGTAAGAATGAAATGGATACTTTCTAAAATAAATAACCTGTGTTTTTCCGGAAAAAGTGGATCCTTGTCCAACCAGTATTTAATAGCCTCTAACCCCTTGGTATGTTCAATGCAGGTGTATAATGATGAAACATCACATGTTGCCCATAGATAGGTGGATTTCCACCTAATGTCAGAGATGGAGTCGATGACATGGAGCGTATCCCTAATATGGGACCTCAGTGCAGTGACATAGGGGTGGAGAAAATAGTCAACATATTGGGATAGGGTCGATGTCATCGACTCCACGCCCGATACTATGGGTCTACCCGGGGGATTGGACAAGGATTTGTGCACTTTAGGAAGGTGATAAAAAATAGGGGTGCGTGGGTGTGTGCAAAATAAAAATTTAAATTCCGCTTTAGAAATGATACCTTCACCCAGTGCAGAAGTGAGGAGCTCCTTCAGCAACAACTGGTAAGAGTCTACTGGATCGGATTCCAACAAGGTGTAGGAGGCCGAGTCACCCAGGAGTCTGCGTGCCTCGGTGAGATAAGCAGATTAAGTCCTGAATGGGCGAGCTGGGCGCATTGGGCGGGCTCAAGATCAACCATGATATAGTTATCAGACAGGCCGACAAGGGGGGGGGGGCATAGTCATTCAGGACTTATCTGCTTATCTCACCTTGTCGGCCTGTCTGATAACTATATCATGGTTGATCTTGAGCCCGCCCAATGCGCCCAGCTCGCCCATTCAGGACTTATCTGCTTATCTCACCGAGGCACGCAGACTCCTGGGTGACTCGGCCTCCTACACCTTGTTGGAATCCGATCCAGTAGACTCTTACCAGTTGTTGCTGAAGGAGCTCCTCACTTCTGCACTGGGTGAAGGTATCATTTCTAAAGCGGAATTTAAATTTTTATTTTGCACACACCCACGCACCCCTATTTTTTATCACCTTCCTAAAGTGCACAAATCCTTGTCCAATCCCCCGGGTAGACCCATAGTATCGGGCGTGGAGTCGATGACATCGACCCTATCCCAATATGTTGACTATTTTCTCCACCCCTATGTCACTGCACTGAGGTCCCATATTAGGGATACGCTCCATGTCATCGACTCCATCTCTGACATTAGGTGGAAATCCACCTATCTATGGGCAACATGTGATGTTTCATCATTATACACCTGCATTGAACATACCAAGGGGTTAGAGGCTATTAAATACTGGTTGGACAAGGATCCACTTTTTCCGGAAAAACACAGGTTATTTATTTTAGAAAGTATCCATTTCATTCTTACGCACAATTATTTTTTATTTGAAGATGATTTTCACTTGCAAACCTGTGGAACGGCCATGGGTACGAGATTCGCTCCTAGCTATGCCAACCTCTTTATGGGGCACTGGGAGGAGTCCCATGTGTGGCAGAACATCTTGCTTGGAGCGGGTCTCGTATACTATGGCCGTTTCATAGATGATATTATTATAATTTGGGATGGAGAGGAGTCGGAATTATTCGACATCCTGAGCTCTTTCAGCAACAACTCGTTTGGACTCAAATTCACTTTTGATATCAATAATTTGTCCACTGTCTTTCTGGATCTGGCCCTGAGCATAGACACAGACTTGAATATCATCACCACCACACATTTCAAGTCTGTGTCTGTGAATAGCTACGTCCATGCGTCCAGCAACCATCACAAACACTGGCTCAACAATATTCCCTTGGGGCAGTTCCACAGAATACGGAGGAACTGCACAAGGGATGTTGATTTTGAAAACCAGTCGGTCACACTTGGGAAGAAGTTTCTTTCTAAGGGATATGATCCTGTCGTGGTCTCAGATTCTCTCAGCAAGGTGAGTTCCATTGCTAGAACCACTTTGCTTGAGAAATCTAAAAATAAACTACAAAAAGGAAAACGTTCAGGATATGACATCCCAGCAACACACACAGGGACGGAGAGATCGAATGCGAGGTTTATTACCACCTATAACCAGTCATCAAGATCCATTAATAGGATATTGAATGATCATTGGTCCATTCTCAAGTGTGATCCCCATTTAGGACCTATCCTGCCGGATAGAGCTACTGTTACATATAGGAAGGCTAGAAGTATAAAAAGTATATTAGCTCCCACTAGGCTCAAGTCTTCCTCAATTTGTGATACTGCTAAAAATAAGGGACCATTGGGAAACCATCCCTGTGGCCGCAGTCGATGCATTACATGCAGGCATCTTTTGAATAATACTCATGTCTGTTCCCAGAGTAGGGGCATCACATATGCCATCAGTAGCTCCATCACTTGTCTTAGCACTTATGTTGTGTACCTTATACAATGTGGGTGCAGTCTAAAATATGTTGGACGCACCACGAGAACATTGGGTACGCGCTTCCTGGAACACAGGAGAAATGTCATTAAGGGTCTCACTAACCATAGTGTCTCTCGACACTTTAAACTATTTCATCAACAAAATCCCAAAACCATGCAGATTATGGGAATAGAGACCATTTCTCCTTGTGTTCTAGGAGGCGACCGATTCAAGACACTTTGTAGGCGGGAAACCTTTTGGATTCACCAATTGGGCACC
>NC_134483.1:82302344-82307344 GCF_040206685.1 Ascaphus truei
TGGCCTGCTTACAGCACAGCCATCAGTTGGCAGTAGCCAATCACCTGTTCTTACTCCAGCACTTTCTACTAAACCTACTACCCATCTTAGATAAAATTGGCAAGCAGGGGGAGCCAGAATTGTGTGAGAATATTTGGGTGTCTGCAGGAAGTTATAGAAGATTTATGCTGCCTATCTTTGAAAATCTCACGTAGAGTTGGGCAATATACCGGTATGATAGTAATAGCGGGTAATAAAAATTATGGTAAGATGGTCTGTCTAATCTTTTATTACATTGGTATTACGGACTTCCTGATTGACGTGTTCATACCTTTCTGCTTCATCACTGATGGGAACACAGTCCCTGCCCTCCCCCCCCCCCCTCCTCAGTCGTCTTAACGGCAATACTTTACAGGGCCCATATCTGTGAGCCGAAGGCCACCATGTAGTTCCCATGTACTGCTCCTGCTCCATCAGGCATGTTGCGGTCCTCTCTTTGTCTGCTGCTTCAGCTTCCCTGCACCATCCAGATATCTGTCCCGGGAGGCTCATACAGATCCCAATGCAGTCTGCCGGCTCCTCAAGTGAGGTCACTGCTCCTCTGGTCTGCTCTCTTAAGGTCTGTCCGGCTGCAAGGGGCTCCCTCCTCTATCCTCTTCACCCCTCTCCCCTTCACTCCTCTCTCTCCTTTTCCCCTTCACCCATCTCCTCTTCACCAATTCCCCCCTATCCTTTTCACCTCTCCCACCTCCCGTCTTCAGCCCTCTCCCCTTCAGCATCGCCTCTCCCCTTCACCACTTCTACCTGCCTCTTCTTCCCCACCTCACCTCACCTCTCTCCTCCCTCCTTTCCCCCTCTCTTCTCTGATATCATGATAACCTAATTTTTGGAAAGAAACGAGTCAAAATAATTGTTTACATGCATTGCAAATTGTTTTTTTAAATGAATTACAGTTTACAATAAAAGATCTGAAACACATACATTATTTAAATCATTTTTTTGTGTTTTCTACCAAACTGATTTTTATCGCGATATATATCATTATGGCGATACATTTCTTAATATTGTTATCGTGGTGAGAGTTTTGTTATCACCCTAATCTCTCATCTATCTTGCTTTCCCAGGTGGGGCATATGAAGTAAAACAACATCCCTTCTTTTGTGCCTTAGACTGGAACAGTTTACTTAGACAAAAAGCAGAGTTCATTCCACAACTGGAATCTGAGGATGATACCAGTTATTTTGACAGTAAGTACAGTTGTCATATTAGGGAAAGAATTCAGCCGGTGTTATTTTAATATCCAAAAATGTTAAAATAAACATTGATTTATTTCCTGCCTTGTACCTACTTTTTATTCAAACTTCTTATATGCGGAAAAGCTGTTCCTGATGCATGACATCATGGTAAATGGTGCAGAACACGACTACACCCATCTCTTTAAATCCTTTTTGGTAACACCTTCTAATTTATTGGACCATGCCGGCTTCTGCTCCTTCCTTTTAGCTTGTACCAATATGAAAGATTAACAAGTCGATTGCTACTTTGACTTTTATAGGTGCATTCTGATTGTATTTATTTTAATATTTTGTGTGGAGGGGTTTAAAGGTGCAGACCAAGAAATATCCTACAGTTGTATTTAAAAAAAAAAAAAATCAGTTCTGTATTATCAAAAAATACTTGTAGTTTCTTTTTTATTTATTTATTTTAAAACAATTCTGAATGACATTTTGAATGTATTATAATATAACAAGCATTTATAAAGTCATATCCCCTTCCTCTTCTGATTAGGCTCTGGCACACCCTTTTTGAACCCTGCCCTCTCTCTAGCAGTGCACCAATTGTATCTCTTGTATCTCTTGTACCTCTTGCCCCTACTATAACCCTACGCTCACACACATTTTAACTCCTCCCTCTACTCTGATTCCTTTCCCTCTTCCTTCAAGCATGCAACAGTTATACCATTACTCATAAACAGCAAGCTTGACTCTACCTGTCTTTTTAACTATGGACCTGTCTCCCTCCTGCCTTTTGCCACTACACTCATTGAACGTCTTGTATTTTCTCGCTTACTCCACTTTCTCAACACCAATTCTCTCATAAACCCTCTACAAACTGGCTTCCGCACTGCTTACTCAACTGAAACAGCCCTCGCTAAAATAACTAATGACCTCCATGCTGCCAAAGACAGAGGTCATTACACACTGCTCATATTACTCGACCTCTCTGCAGTATTTGACACCGTGGACCACCCTCTTTTCCTTCACATTCTCCATACTCTTGGTATTCGTAACAAAGCTCTATCCTGAATCTCCTCTTACCTCTCCCATCGTACTTTCAGTGTCTCTTCTGCTAACTCCTCCTCCTCTATCGATCTCTCTGTGGGGGTACCTCTTCTCTTTTCTCTGTACACACTATCTCTAGGTGACCTAATCTTTAAATCATTTATCTCTTGGGTTTAAATATCACCTCTATGCTGACGACACACACATGTACTTTTCAACACCCGACCTTACACCTGCTGTACAGACCAAAGTTTCTTAATGTCTCTCTGCGATATCATCCTGGATGGCCCTCCGCCGACTTAAACTTAACATGGCAAAAACAGAGCTCCTCATACTTGCCCCTACTACCTCCTTCCACATTACTGTTGGAAGTACCATCATTCACCCAGTAGCCCAAGCACGCTGCGTAGGGGTCACACTCGACTCCTCTCTCACATTGTTCTCTCACATTCAAAACGTATATAAAACCTGTCGCTTTTTCCTCTGCAATATTGCGAAGATACGCCTTTCCTCTGTTGCTCGACTGCTAAAATTCTGTCTCAGGCTCTCATTCTCTCCTATCTCGCCTTAAACCTTTCTCACTGACTGCACCACACCTCTGGAATGCCCTTGCCCTACCCGACTAGCACCCTCTCTATCCACATTTAAGACCCACCTTAAGACAAACTTGCTTAAAGAAGCATATGAGTAGCACTGTGGATAATACTAGACACATGATACATAAAGCTTGGCCCCCTGCAGGCGCACTTACCAGAATGTCCTCCTACTGTCTCTGTATGTTCTTCCTACCTACCAATTAGATTGTAAGCTCCTCGGAGCAGGGACTCCTCTTCCTAAATGTTACTTTTATGTCTGAAGCACTTATTCCCATGACCTGTTATTTGTATCATTTGTTATTTATATGATTGTCATATGTATTACAACTGTGAAGCTATGTACATTATTGGCGCTATATAAATAAAGACATAAATACAGGCATACCCCGCTTTAAGTACACTCACTTTAAGTACACTCGCGAGTAAGTACATATCGCCCAATAGGCAAACGGCAGCTCACGCATGCGCCGGTCATCACATCCTGAACAGCAATACCGGCTCCCTACCTGTACCAAAGCTGTGCGCAAGCAGGGAGACTATAGAGCCTGTTACAAATGGGTTATTTACATCAGTTATGCACGTATATGATGATTGCAGTACAGTACATGCATCGATAAGTGGGAAAAGGTAGTGCTTCACTTTAAGTACATTTTCGCTTTACATACATGCTCCGGTCCCATTGCGTACGTTAATGCGGGGTATGCCTGTACTGTATATCTAGTGACTGCCTGGTCACAAGATCTTCCCCACTGAACTTTGCATCTTTGGTCCTCTTCTGCTGCACTGACAGCCATTTAGTGAACCCAGAGCCGAATCTTAGCTAATTACTTATCATTGCGTGGATTGTATTGAGAAACATATTAATGGGAAAAAATAGTAAATAAAAATTTAAAAAGGCATCTTGGACTGCAGCTTTAAACAAAAGTTAAGCAATTCAATCCATTGTGATACATTTCTTCGACTTTCCACAATGGATAGTTCATTAGGTACTGTAGCTGTCAATAAGCGGTCAGTGAGGTAAGTTCACTGTTCAAAGCCATTAACTCAGTATATTTTTTACCTGTCACTGGCACCTCCGTCCTCCACCATCATTTAAACTTCATTTTATTATCTGCCATGGAAAGTATCTCCGACTCTACAGAACAGCTTCCTACATGAACTATGACATAGAAATGCAAAACCAGCAGTTTTTATATTGTATACAATGTCCAATATGTGACCCTATTCAATCTAATTTCCCTGTTAATCTTCCGAACATGAATATCATTCTGTAGAAATTATTTATAAATAATATAATTTTAGAAATTATTTAAAATACTAATTTATATATATATCGAATGTGAACATTTTCACTGAGTTTATTGGCAAAGTATAATAAATAATAATTATAATAATGATAGTTTTGTATTGTTCTCTTTTGTGATCAACCCAATTATGTTTAATAACTAACTAGTAAGTCACTTTAACATCATTCAGCACGTTCTGAGAAGTATCACCATATGGAAACTGAAGAGGAGGAAGATACAAATGATGAAGACTTCAGCCTGGAAATTAGACAGTTTTCCTCATCCTCACACAGATTTTCAAAAGTAAGTAAAACCGCAAAACCATGAACCATATCGGTCAATTGTTTGTTTGTTTTTGGTAGTAGAATATTAACAATATTTGCACACCACAGCTCTCAAAAATATGAAGATTAAATGCATTATATTCATCCAATTTAATCTAACCAAATGATACAAATTCAATGTATTTGATTTCTTGCCAAGTACATGTCTGTTCATATAGTATTAGAATTTTTATTTTAACACTTAAGAGCCTATATACACCTGCTGGATATATTTGCTTTGGTTAATATCTTGTCTTTTTAAAGGTATTCAGTAGCTTTGATCAAATAATGCAAAACAAAGCAGAAGAAAAGGATGATACAGCAGACAAATCAAAGGACCTCAATTTGCCACCAGTAGAATCCTTAAGTTGGAGTTCCGAATATTCCGAAATGTGAGTAGTAAACAACATGCTTACCGCAGCATTATTTAGTACCCAATGTACAGTACTTGTATTTATATGTCAATTTATGTACATAGAGCTGAGAAGGACCTGATGCAGGACCATCGCTGTTTTAGTCCTGGGAGTTCTTTTG
>NC_134483.1:82312344-82349844 GCF_040206685.1 Ascaphus truei
AAAGGGGCCAGGGAGGGTAGACACAATTGTATCAAAAAAGTGCTTACGGTGCTACAGCAACTGAGACGGCTTCGAAATTTATAGTGCAGTTTTGCATATGAATGACGCTGTAAACTGCCTCCCCTGCCATTTAGTCCAGTTTCAAAGCATTTCTACTATTACAAACACTCTTGAAGGGCTGGCAGTGCCGCTCCCCTCCCCCCTGTTTTGCCGACGCCCCTCGTGCCTCCCTACAGACCACAGACCACAGATTGCGGCTTTAAGCTGTGCACGTGCCTCAGTGACGCCAGGCGTGGGTGCAGCAGCCAACACTGGGGCCGTAGCCTCAGATTACTGTCGGGGTTTTAGCAAAAAAAATAGTCAAGAGATGGGTTTTAAAATCCAGGTTTTTTTTTGGGGGGGGGGGGGGGTGGAAGGGGAGGGATCCTCGGCAGAAAACACATAAGTAAGCAGGAAAAACACTTTTCGGCAGCTCTATTGACATCTCCAATGCAGATGACATTCTCTACAAATTCCATGGCTTTACAAGTGAGAATGCCATATATAGAATGCTCATTTGCATGTCATTTCCCAGAATCCCTGGAAAATTCATTTCCCAGTGGAAGGACTGTATGCTAGACTGCTAGACGATAAAGGGGAAAAGCAGGGTTGCAGACCTGTCTCACACATGTGAATGTGCTATGATATATATATATATATATATATATATATATATATATATATATATATATAGTGCAGAATAAATGAGTTCTTCAGTATTAGGTGATACCTTTTTTATTGGACTAACAATCTATGTCACAGGAGAACTCATTTATTCTGCATTATCGCAACTGGACTAACACGGCTATTTTCTGCTTTTTATATATATATATATATATATATATATATATATATATATATATATATATATATATATATATATATATATATATATCTCTATCTCTATCTATCAGGAGAAAAAGAAGCGCCAGTTCCGTATGGTTGAAAATAAATGTGTTTAAATATTTTTAAATGGCCAGAGTAGTCAAAAGGATTAGTAGTAAACTGGTGTGATTAAAAAGCAATAATATGTCTAGTACAAGCAGATAGCGGCAATTAGCAAGTGACATATGGAAGGGGATGTGGAGCAAGGAAGCAAGATATCATGGGGAAAAAATGCCAACAGTGGTGAATGTCAATGACAGTCCATATGGCTGATGATAGCCCAGTAAGGAACAGTAAACACCCACAGAATGTCCCTTCTCAATGGTGATGTGGGTGTACTGGTGACAGACCTGTTGAAGCACGGAATATACCTCCTCAGCGTGCGTCCGGTTAAACTGGTGTTGTTCTGATGCTGAAAAATCAATTCCCTCCTGTGGCATAAAATTACTTCCCACGTGTCAGACCTCAGTTTGAGATGAGGCTTCCTGCATCTGAGTCCTTGCAGCGGCACCGGATGTATATATGAAGACAGGTGCCTCTATCCCCAGATGTAAAGGGAGTCATCGGCAGACCCGCCGGCATGACAGGAGGGTGGGGGTCGAGTGCAGTGATTGTTCTGGTGCTCGAAGGTCCCCGGCGGCTCCTGAGCAGGGTGCCGCCATCTTGCGCGACTTCGCGCTTGCGCAGTAAGTCCCGGCGGCCCTGAAGAGTTGCGCATGCGCAGTGATAAGCGCGCGAACCCATGCCTACCAGGGAAGGCTCTTGAACGGGACTACAAGTCCCATGAGCCCCAGGAGCGGCCCCATGACACCAGGGAGCCAATAGGGCTGGAGGAGCTCCCTGCTTGCAGGGTTTTGATACATTTCACGCGCGCGGGATACAGATCAGTCTGGACCAGGAAGAGCTAGGGGAAGGAGGTGAGTGCAGGGTTCTGTGACCCACCTCATTAGGCCAGCAGCCCCCTAGGCCCCAGTTAGGTCCTGAGCCCCTTACAGTTTGTGGTGCTACAGGGACAGGCCCTAGGTTAGGGACCTTGCCACCTTAGTACCAGTGTTAGTTAGGGACACAGCGGACGCTGCGCTCCCCGAGAAGAGGTTTGGGCTCAAGCCTACGCCCCAAAGAGACAAAGACTATCTCCAGGGTGGGATCGCCCCTGGCGGACCCTCGGGCAAGGAAGGGCCAGATCACAGACGGGATCACCAAGCGGCAGATCCTTTTCAAAGTTGCTTGCAGGCCTGAGTGCAGGAGCACTCGGCAGGTACCTTCCTAAGTGCACCAACGTATCACCATATATATGTACACATAGTGGCAGCGCTGACCACGGGACAAAGGGGTTAGACTGTGGACATGGTGTGGGGATACACGGTGGTGGGTGCAAGGTACAAATGACATTTGGTACTACGGTACATGGTGTGGAGTTACCCCCTAGGGGGAGTATTATTACAAGTACGCAGTAGTGGTTACTGATAAGTGTGTAAAGGGTGTAACGTGTGACTTGCGGGATGAGATGCGTAAGAGGTTCTTAGCTTCATGATGTTTGTTCCCTTTTTTTCAATAAATTAGTCGTTTTTTGTTAGAGCTGCGTGTGGTTCTCTACTTACCTCAGTGCACCGCTTCTTCGTTTGGCTTAATAGGGAAGCAAATGTTTATTTTGAAATAGCAAGTGGAGGCCTATTGAAAACGATAGGGAAATAAAATGTTTAGCAAGTGGTACAGTATTGTATGGATAATACACATATAGCAAAGTAGAACAATCAGCTTTCATAAGAAAGTACCGGTACTCCACAGGCCTTGCAAAAAAAATATAACAAACCTTATTCGGTGGTTTGACGTTCGGTCTCAAACGGGGTCTGAGTTTGAGACCGAACCACCAAATAAAGTTTGTTATATATTTTTTGCTAGACCTGTATAGTACCGGTACTGTCTTATAAAAGCTGATTGTTCTACTTTACAATATTGTCTCCCTGCAAAGGGTTGACCTCTTTGCACCCGAGGCATTTCCTTATTGCGTCAGATCATGCACCTAACCCCCTCAGATTCTAATACACCTATAGAACA
Organism: Ascaphus truei; assembly: GCF_040206685.1. Lineage (NCBI taxonomy): Eukaryota > Metazoa > Chordata > Amphibia > Anura > Ascaphidae > Ascaphus > Ascaphus truei. Next base: position 82,315,327 of record NC_134483.1, read on the forward strand.
TACATTAGAGTAGTTTAACAAGCATCATGGTAAACATAAGTGTTAATAGACCATTTAATGTTTCTCCATTGTATGTGTAAGATTTCTTTTAAATAGAAACAGAACATCTTCTGTGTCTCCCAGGTGCTTCCAGTACAGTGCATTGCCGTGCCCTAGGCTTCAGGCCACTATGGCACTAGAAGGGATAAGAGCGATTTTCTTTTAAGCTGCAGTTGTTTTTAATGTGTCTATCCTTTCTTCCTTGTACAGTGAGTAGTTTTTCAGAGCATTTAGATCAGATAAATGGAAGAAGCGAGAGTGTGGACAGTAAAGATAATCCCTCAAAGGCCTACAATGAACCGGCTTCTCATATGGCTCGTCAGCGATTAGAAAACACAGAGAAACAGAAAAATTCTGGAAAAGTCACTAAGTCCATCTCTGCTAGTGCTTTGTCTCTCATGATCCCTGGAGGTAGAAATAAATATATGCAGCATGAAGTTTAATGATTTTGCATGCCCTTTTTACCCTTTGTCAAATAGTGATTTGAAATGTGAGCTCTTTTCAATGCACCTTTGTTTTAGAATCTTTGCTTCTGAGTATTTATACCTACAGAATTGAAAGGAACTGTAGGCACTTTATGCAGAGAATTGATTAACCTTTGGGATTTTTCTGCAGGGTAACTGCTTTCATGTCACTGTATAAAGAGCCCTATGGTGCACAGGATCATATCTTGTTTTCTGAAACGTTCAGTGGGAAAGAATAACCCATTGTATGCCATTCTTATTGTGCTTTGAATACCTCATGACGTGAAGTAATGCATCCCACTCACTTCAATGCGAGTGCAGGTATTGTGCACTTTTAAAGATAGGTGTCTTGTTTCCCACATTACTCCCTTGGGTTGTAGAATATCATTATATGGATTGTGAGGCCCATTTGCAAGTGTCTTTGCAAAAATGTACCTGCCCATAAGCCAATGTAAATTACAACAGTAGCGTTCAATTGGTAATTGTAAATTTACGTGGAATTATTGTATGTTTCGTAGTTACAGTTTTGTCATGTGGGTCTAAGTGGGAGTTTTAGGAAATAGTCTTACAGATGCTTTGCAAGCTTATAAAACAAACATGCTAAGAATTTGGTTACTGTACCTGGTTCTTGACCACTGAACAGAAAATCGTTTGACCAAAAGAGAGATTCAAAATGATTTGCATAACTTCAGAGAAACTCTTCTTGAAGGGGCTTCCTGCTTCGTCCCTATCTAAAAGCGCCAAATATTGATCATGCTTTGATATTAAATGGGATAATTGTTGCACTTACATTGATTATCTTTTAGTGCTGTGTTGAAATTGAGGCGTATAGTTCCGTTGCAGAATTGTGGAATAATCTTTGCTTTGCAGCTACTTGTGCTTTGAATGCATCAGTTATTGCATGATCATGTTTCGTTATGTTCCTTTCAGGCTCTATAAATCATGTTCAGTTATTCAATTTGCAGAAGTTTCAAATTCGTGATATGATGGCAAAATGAGCATTTGGGACAGAATAATTCATTTTCATTGTCTTTTGTAACGTTAGACGACAACATATCTAATTAATTGCAAGTGCAAGATATTTGTTTTCCTTGTCTCCCCTTTTAAATTCTAGAATTCCAGTTTCTTTCTGCCAGTCTTGTTAGATTGCGTTAGCACCCCGCTGCTGTACTTTGATAACAAAAAACGTTTTTCATAAATTTAAGGAGTCTTACCATTATTTGTTAACATTTTAATTTTTGAGTCAACAGAGTGCCATTAAGGCAAAACGTAAAGCGATTATGGCCATATATTCCACGGGCATTTTGATTAAAAAAAAAAAAAAATTACAAATGGATTCAAATGACTGAATACGGCAGGACAGTTTTCTTTGTTGATTTTTTTAAATATAATTTTTATAGTTGAAGATCAATGTTTTGCGGAGCTTATTTTGTATTCATGATTGGAGGGGGACCTGTGTAATTAGTGAAGTGGAGCAAAGCACTGCAGATAAGTTCAGCTCTTCCTTCCTTTGTCAATTCAGTCATATGGATAACAGGTAGTCAGATCACTCTTCCCACTCCTGTGTAATTTGAGAGTGCGCCTCTTCTACTGTATACCACAATTTGTGTGTAGTTATCAAATGGAAACTGTATAAATCACTTAGAATTTTATGTAAAACACAACATTTTTCGTAGTACTATTGTGTTCACTACCAGCATCTGCATGGATTGTGTCATGAATCCTAAATATAAACCACCTTTTATATATCCACTGCATGAATTTCTTTCTTGTTTGTAGTACGTTTGCTTGCTTTATTTTCAGCTAGAGTTGTGTTTTTTCCCCCCCTGAGCTTACAGTATTAAAGGTGCGTTTCCGCCTATGTTTTGTGTGTGTGTGTGTGTGTGTGTGTGTGTGTGTATTACGTTGTATGCAGGGTGTTTCTTGAGCTAAACCCTTATTAATCTGAGCTCTGGGGACCCACTGCTTCCCGAAATGCCTCCATAGTTCATACCGATAGCAGCCCGGCTGGGCACACAATATGGCAGTATAAAAGTCCTGCATTATGTTGGCCAATAGGAAGCAGCAATGTCATTCGCTGTGGCTTCCTATTGGCCTGCAGTGCGGGACATTTAAACTTTGCAATACATACCGGCATTACCTATTGAGATAAGGATCTCGGGGAGCAGGGGATCCCCGCAGCTGAAATTATTGCTTTTCAGCTCCGGAAACCCCTGCTTCAAACCTAGGGGATAATGCTCCTTTAGGGCATATGTTAAGATGTGTTGTGCCTCATTCTTAATGAAAGCCATTTTCTTTCAGATGTGTATAGCGTGTCTCCACTAGGAAGCCCTATATCCCCTCACTCACTGTCTTCAGATCCCTCATCGAGAGATTCCTCTCCCAGCCGCGACTCTTCCATTTCCTCCTTCAGTCCACGACAGCCGATTGTCATTCAGAGTTCCGGGAAGAAGTTTGGCTTCACTCTGCAGGCAATTAGAGTGTTTGTGGGTGACAGTGATGTCTACACAGTTCATCACATTGTTTGGGTATGCACTAACATTTTTTTTATTCTTTTTTTTTTTTTTTAAACCTCTTCATTTTCTAAACAATGCGTTGATGCTCCCTCTTGACAATCAAGGGGTGAATTAAGTGAGATTTCTAAAATCCTACCAAAAGTTGAGTTTTTTAATCAGTTTTGTGGTCAATCTAGAAATATGGGGAGGCGGGGAGGTTAGAATAAAGTGAATTTTCTGGATTATATCTGATTATGTAGCCACACCATTAAATTTAGGGCACAATATATGGTTTGTTTGTTTTTTTTACCCTAGAGTGTTGAAGAGGAAAGCCCAGCTTATCAAGCAGGTCTCAAGGCTGGTGACCTTATTACTCACATCAATGGTGAGCCAGTTCATGGACTTGTTCACACTGAGGTTATAGAGCTTCTTCTGAAGGTAACGGTTTTATTCTGTTCATACGTAGACTGCCCTTTTACATGAGACATATACATGATTATTATTTGTATTTATATTATTCTACATGTCTTCAGGCTTTTCTAAGATAAATAGATTTGTTCAAAGAAATGCACATTGTCAGACTATGCTGTATGGTTTTATTACACCCACCATTTGGAACGGGCACTAATCATAATCCGATTTGATTTTTTTATAAGCCCAATTAAGAGATGTACTGTACTCAGCCCTCATATTGTGTTTTAAAATGATAAACTTGAAGTTCGTACATTATAACTTTTTTAGTTTATTTGTTTCCTTTACTGTTTGCTATTTCTTTACTCCTTAAGTTTAATATGCTAAACTCTGCTGGAGCGGTCAGTTGCCACCCCTTTAAATAGATTCTACTTTTGAGTCTGCAGTTCAATAAATCATTTAGAAAATGTTCTTTGTGTCTGTTTTTGTTGCTAACAAACTAATATAAGTGAAACCAGTACAGATAGGAAATTCTGTTTGTTTTACATGAAAATACAGAAAATTCACCATTCAATTTGATTCCATTGCTAGTGCAGTGAGAAGTCTATTGGATCTAACGTTTGAGTTTCAAATAGAGTGAAATGTCTGTGTTTTTGTAAAATGTGTGTATGTAAAAATTTAAATATATATTTGTGATCTAGAAAAAAGTGACATTGACTAGAAGATTGCTAGAGTATAAATTATACGTGTAGGAAGGCTTGCACATACCCTGATAATGTTGTGCAGTTCACCGAAACGAGGTGACCTAAATTTAGGAAATTAAGCATTTTATTTTTAATAGCGCTTGTCATCCGTTATGGACTGCATTTTTTTTGCACAAGTAATCCTGACCAGTAAGCAGTAGTAGTTGAAGTGATGAGCATGGGGTTACTCTCATTTTAAGGGGAGGCTTTTCTATTTGACTTATCACAAATAAAAGTTAGCATTTGTCGTCAAATGTGCCCAAATAGCTTTATGCAAACATAGTGTCTACAGGCCTGTCTTTGAAACAATAATATATCACTATGTGTACTTGTGGTTGCCTTGCGATTTTTAAAAATATTTAAACTGCATCCCACTGTACTGTATATATGATACAGCTCAACCCCGTTATAACACGATCCGTTACAACGCGAATCCGCTTATAACACGATACAAGGGTGGCTTCCAATTTTCGTATTTATGAATAGTTTAAAACACGATTATTGGTGTCTTAAATAGTTTATTGTACAATGCATACAATTGTACTTTATTTCTAACGCGATCCGCTTATAACGCAATGTGATTCTTTGGACCCCAAGCACAGCGTTTGTAAGGGGGTTGAGCAGTATTTGCATGCTTTGAAGTGTAGGAAGTTATTTTTTTTTTTTTATATACTCTGTACAGAGAATTGCACGGCATACAAAGATACATGTCTGTACAAAATCATTGAAATAGCACACGAGGAGGTGCAACTTTACTGCCACACTCCTCTCACACCTGTGGCTTAATATGAGCATTATTTTGACAGAGTGGAAGCAAAGTGGCCATCGCTACAACTTCCTTTGAGAATACGTCAATCAAAACTGGGCCGGCAAGAAGAAATAGCTACCGGAGCCGGATGGTGAGACGCAGTAAGAAAACCAAAAAGAAGGAGACGATGGAACGGTTAGTAATAACTTATTCCTTTCCTCTTTTAAAAAAAAAACATTAACGGGTTGGTCTGGATCAAAAAAAAAATTAATCTGTTTTGCTGAGGGGAAAAAACAGCACACATTTTCTGTTGGAAGAAATCGTTTTATTGCTTCTCATTTTCAGATACTATAGTCCTTCATCAAAATTACATCTCCGCGAGCAATTATAGCAGTGTAGCAATATTGGGTTACCAGACAAAGCACCAGAATTGTATTGATATTTTCCTAGGATTTGTTTTTAGTGCAAAATGTTATTGACAAAGATCATAAAGTATTTGTAGTTGTTTAGCTTAGTTTTTTTTTTTTTTTTTACAGCAAAATGTATTTATAAAATGTTTTAGCAGGAAGTAATACATTGAGAGTTACCTCTCGTTTTCATGTGTGTCCTGGGCAGAGAGTTATGATGACAAATAATACATGGTTACAAATACATAGTTACATTAAGTGAGCAGGGTTATACATTATATACATATCTATATATAAAGTTGGTATACAGCTATTTTTTCAGTAGGTATGTAATATTTGTAATCTATCATACTGTATCACAGTGGTGCTCAACTCCAGTCCTCAAGAACCTCCAACAGGTCAGGTTTCATGGATTTCCCCAGCTTCAGCACAGGGGGCTCAGTTCAAAGACTGAGCCCCCTGTGCTGATTGAGCCCCCCGTGCTGAAGCTGGGACATCCTTAAAACCTGACCTGGTGAGAGGGTCGTGAGGACTGCAGTTGAGCCCCCCTGATCTATCACACCCTTCTCTTGGATGCTCAGCTCAAGATTGGCAACAACAAAAAATGTAATTGTTAGTCAGTCTTATTCTCAAAACCATTTAGGAAAAATAGGAAAACAAAATACTTTCAAATGTCAACATCCTGCATATCTCTTTGAAGTCATATTATACCTACTGTATCAGAAAACTAAGCTATTCTTTACTACGGAGGCCGTTGTAGACGTCTTTTCTATTCCAACAATTGTACAAATATCTTATAGCACCAATGTAAAGTGCATATCATTTCTTTTTAATAGTTCTGAATATTATTATTTTTTTAATTATCCTTACTTTTTTTAAATCTTTGTTTTTTATCTATTGTAAATTCCTACCTAGGTTTTCTAGTATTGAAAACTGGTCATGCAAAAATACTTACAGATGTCCTTGACCTTAACAAGAATAATTTTTATTAAAGCTGTTTTATGATGGCTGTGATCAGTGTCGCTTTGGAGCTGCTGCAGCATCCCTTCTTCAATCTGTCATGAGCTACTAATTAGCCTCTAATAAAAGCAGCGTGTATTTCATATCCCATTTTTGCACTTAGACTTCCAAACCTAAATTTGGAAAGGATGAAAGATGCACGGCTATATATATTAAGCAATGTGCAAATGAATATACAGGTATATTTACAGTTGCTTATATGCTTTACTGTGGAGGGTTTTTGTCCCTTTTTTTACCCACCATAACCTTAAAAAAAATATACACAGTGGTTGACAAATCATCAAAAAAATCTACTCGCCACACAAAAAAATCTACTCGCCACACAAAAAAATCTACTCGCCACCTAGTACCAAACGTGTGCTGCTTGGGCCAATATTTACTCGCCCGGGGGTTAAATCCACTCGCCCGGGGTGAGCAAATGTATAGGTTTGTCGAACATATATATAAAGCAACTGTAAATATTCCTGTATATTCATTTGCATGTCTTAGACAGGTCTGCACCCCTGTCTTTCACCATTATCACCCAGCACACAGCACTTCCACTGCAGCAAGGGATTCTGGGAAATGACATGCAAATGAGCACACAGTGCCACCTTTTATCTCAAGCTCACATTACATGAGCAACCCTTAGCCAATGCATGCTGCTTTAGACACAGCTTTTAAGCAAGGGCTTGGGAGATGCAAAGCCAGTAAACCCACTCACAGACATGTTTCAACCTTGATGGGTATCATCAGTGTGAGGTTGGTTGCTGGCATTAGCTCAAATGAGATAAGAGTCGGTACTCACCACACTTTTTAAGGTATATATATATTTGTTACCTTTTCTTTAATGATGAAAAGGCATCTTAGAGTCCATCCATATAACATTTCAAAGTCTCAAACAGACGTGGTGAACAATGTACAGTAATATATATTTGGAACCACAGATATCAATATCCAGGCTTGATTAAATGTGAGCATATTTGACTGTGTTCCACTATAGCTTTATCTGTTTTTAGCTTGTGTAACCAATATTGGAGTGAGGCAAGGTAATTCTTGTCTCTAGTAAATATAATTAGCACAATAAAAATGAGCACGGTACCTTGCATCTATATTGTAATAATGCACTAATGGTTCTATAAACAATATCTTTTTTTTAATTACTTAAAATTAAGTGAGCAGAAGGTAAAATAACTAGAAACAGTCTCTAGATTGGCTTTGTTTGTATATTTCAACCTTCACCAAAATATGTCTCTTATTGACTTTGGTTTGTTTAATACATACTGTAGAAAGGAATCTGATGATGGTGAATAGTCGATTACGTGTATAAACTCTGTAGGAAATGGTTGAATGTTAATCCATAATCCTCTTTCAATTTGAAAATACCTCAAATGTATTCTGTTTTACAAAATACTTTATTTTGGCTTTACTGATTTAAAAAAAACAAAAAAAAAAAACACTGAATTGCATCCAGTGATTTAATTGATGAAGTTTCTATGACCGATTTTAACAAATTTAATGTAGAATTTGATATACAGTACAATATTTGGAATTTCCAAATTACGTTACAATTAGAAACACAAAGGAGTCTTTCTGTATCGACCAACCAGATGTTCTGCATCCCTTAAATTTCTAGTACGTCCTTAAATATTTTGTTTCACCATGCTATGCCTGATATTCATAAGTTTTTAAAGAAACAGTGAAATTGTAGGACAGGAAACAAATCAGGAAAATAAAAGATCTTAATACCACTGTTACAAAAAAAAAAAGTAACCATTTGAAATGATTCCCTTATTATCGACCACAGAAAGCTGATCTCTCAACTTAAGACATTGGCTATCCAGTACATATAAATCCCATCCACATACACTTACACACATGCACTATGGTTTCCCTTTCAAATGTTTACTTTGTGGCAACAGGTTAAACAGAGTATAAATTACTGTAATTTGCAACCCAGAATCAGACCCTCAAACATTCATTCTACGATTTTTGTTTAATAAACTTAACTCAGCCATTGAAATGAAGTTGGATTGTGTGCGCTACAATTGTAATAATGGCTATTATTTAGCAAAAATGGAAATCCTACTTTTCTTTAACCCTTTCGCCGCCAAGGTAATTGCCACCTGCCTGGCCAAGCAACATGTTGCTATAAATTTGTTTAACTATAATTCCTATGAGAGACTTTATATCTACTTATGAAAACGATATATTAATTTTTTAGCACAAGTTAAGCCTTTCAGAAGTGTTTTTCCTGAATAGACGGGATTGTATGTGACCAAAATTTAATTTTAATTCTCATATTTGACTTCATATTTTCTTAATATTGTTCCAGGTATATTTAACAAACTCAATCTTTTCAAAATATACGTAATCGGCACAATTACATTGATGTAGATTACTATCTTTTTTATTTTTTTTTTACTTTAGGAGGCGGTCTTTCTTCAAAAAGCTATCGAAGCAACCATCACCCCTCCTGCATACTAGCCGAAGCTTTTCCTGCTTAACCCGATCTCTCTCATCTGGAGAAAGCCTACCTGCATCCCCCACCCACAGTTTGTCTCCTAGATCTCCTACCCCAAGCTGTCGCTCCACTCCAGATTTCCCATCTGGTGAGTTAGATTATCTAACACTATAACCATTAACTGTCAGTGTTGAGTGTTTATACAGATAAACCTCACCATTACCTGTTTTGTCATTTAGATTTCATATGCAGCAGTATTTTATGACACCGATACCTTTGTATTGTCTGAGATGTAATGTAATATAGTACGGTACATTATTTTTTATATATATATTGTCTTTTCTCTTTAGGCACCAATTCGTCACAGAGCAGTTCTCCAAGTTCAAGCGCACCAAATTCTCCAGCAGGTTCTGGCCACATAAGACCTAGCACTCTACATGGTTTGGGTCCAAAGTTAAGTGGCCAAAGATACAGGTCTGGAAGGCGTAAGTCTGCTGGCAGCATACCACTGTCGCCTTTGGCAAGAACACCCTCACCCACACCTCAGCCACCATCTCCACAGCGATCTCCATCACCTTTACATGGGCATTTAGTGGGAAATTCAAAAGGTACTCCTAACTTCCCTGCAAAAATGCACTCTCCACCAACAATTGTAAGACATGTGGTCAGACCTAAAAGTGCAGAGCCACCAAGGTCTCCATTGTTAAAAAGAGTCCAGTCAGAAGAAAAACTTTCACCATCGTACTGCTGTGAAAAGAAGTACTTATGTTCGCGAAAGCACAATCTTGAAGTGACCAAGGAAGAAGTGTGTAAGCAACCATCACAAAGAGATGTAACCCTGCAAAGCCTAGAAGAGAGTACATGTGATGCCCCTGCACTCACAAGAGTTAGACCTGTAGAGCAAGGCTGCCTGAAGCGTCCAGTAACAAGAAAGTTAGGTAGGCAGGAGTCCCTGGACGAACTGGACAAAGAGAAATTAATGGCCAAGATAGTCATGAAGAAGAAAAGTATATCCGAAAGACCAGATTCTCTTTTGAAACAAAACATAGCACATGATTTGCATAGTGAACTTGAAATGTCAACAACATTAACAGCAGAAGAAAAGGAAGAGAAAACACATAATCTTACAAACAGATCAGATATCTATGAGAATAAAATTGTGGCTTGTGAGAGTCGGTCTGGCGGAGTTATGTTTAAAGAGACCCATTGCAAAAGTGTAAAAACTAGATCAAATGGTGGCAACATTACTTTAGATGCCCAGGTGTTCTGTCATGGTTCTCAGCTTACTGAAACTGGTCACATATCATATGAATTCAAGAAACCCCCCACATCCTGTTCTTTGCAAGAGAAACTTCCTCATTCGTCTGATTGGTTAATTAATGTTAAGGAAGAAAATGGAGATAAAGCACTTCCAGCAAAAGAGTTCGTCAGATTTGAGAGGGTAGAGGGAACGCTTTCAAATATTGATTATTTTAGAAAGAAAAAATGTGAAGACAAAGACAGCAGTCTCTGTCCAGTGTTAAAGTCCAAAATTGTTTCAGCAGCTCATGAATGTATACAGACCAAAGCTGTGTATTTGCAGGCAGATTCTATGACATCACCAGATAACAGAACATGTTCAGCTAATGTTCAAGGGAGTTCAATTTCTTTTGTAACAATGAAAGCCAATAACAGATGTGAAAATAATATTGACAAATCAACTGTTATGCCTGCAGAAGCTTCAGTCCGAAAAAGCCCTTCTGAATATAAACTAGAAGCAAGGTCTGTTTCTTCCTTGAAACCAATTGAAGGCACCTTAGATATAGCCTTGCTATCAGGGCCAAAAGTTTCAAAAACAGAGTTTGATGCAGCGTTGTTATCAGAGAAAAAAAGTTACAAGACTTTAAAAGCGGAGGAATCCAGCCTAAATTCAATGAGTGAAGTCTCATCTAAAACAGATAACATAAGTACATTAAAGTTTACAAAACCAAACCCCAATTGTCTGAGTTTACAGGGGTGTTCCGGACACCAGGGACATATTAAAGAGAAGCCTAATGAACCTCTAAACCTATTACGATCTGATTCTCAAGCAACTGAGGTTTATCAAAACAAGCCTGATTCATGCTTTAAAGTAAAAGAACATTTAGTCGAGACAGTTAGTTCTGTTCAAAGTCAAGGATTGGGGGCAATTCAGTTGACCATGAAGTGTCCAACGACAGAAGGATTGTCTGCTTCTGTGAAACCTAATAGACAAGAGATGAAAATTCAGAATGTATCCTCTGTCGAGCGTTCAATGGAGCAAAGACCTAATAAATCATACTCTGAAAAGTACGATACTTCCAGAGAATCTAATGAGCATATAGCTGCTACTGGTCTGACAAAATCTAGCAACACTGAAAAGTACATATCTGCACTGGGCAGCATTGAAGAAGGAAATCAACCAGCAGAAAATCCCAAGATTGATCCTAATCAAGGCGTAACTATATCTAAGCCAGTCACTGCAAAGCATGTTTGCTCTTCTGCTCTTTTTGAGCATAGATCTGCCAAAAATACATTCTCCGATATAAAAGCAGCCCCATCTTCTATAAACTATAGCAGCAAATCTAAAAAGTTACGAGATTTTACACTTCTGCGAAAAGTTGACCCAGAGGATATGGAGAAAAAGGATGTACAACTTCCTGTCAATAAAAAGGAACTGACCTGTCTTACTGTACAACAACAAGCTATGGTCAACAAATTACCTTGTATGCAACTAGGTGACAGCATCAATAAATCAAAAGTGGGAGCAGAATCTAAACCCAGTTTAGTTAAAGCAAACCAGTATGATATACCAGCATTTTCCCACAGAAAAAGCTCTGTCAACCTGACGAAGAAAGACACAGATACTGCGAAAACAGAGTGTTCCACAAAAGTTGACAATTGCGCCAACACATATTCATGTTCCGTCCATCCAAATATTGATACCGTTAAAGTGGAAAAGGTTTTGGATTCCAATTCTTCTCTTGGTAATTTAAGCCGAAAAAGCACCACCGCTACTACCACACATGAATGTTATTTCAATGGAAATCCACTAGCAACTTCAGAGATTCACATGTGTTCAGGTATTGTTAATCCCAAGGAATCGTCTGCAAAAACTCATTTAAAGGAAAAAACAAGCATGCATTCAAAATTTATTAGAGTGACAACTGTCAAAAGTTGTGTACACAGCAAGCCGTCAGATGAGATCTTGAAACACAGATCTTCTGCTATGGACAAGAATTCAGAAGAAAATAAAAGCACTGGAGCACTTTATGTTCAAAGTGACAGAGGAGAAACTAAGCATACCCCTGTTACAAACAGAAAAACAAGAGAAGTAAGTGTGGAAAAGACAAAAGCTTGTAGCAAAGACTCTCAAAGTTTAAAAGGGAAAGATTCAGAAAATGTGACACCCTTACGTGAGGCTCATAGCAGTGCTGCAGCTTTGCCCAAATTGTTTTTTCATCACAAAAATGATGTCTCCTTAGCTAAAATACACTTATTTGAGTGCCCTGTAATCATCTGTAATGAGCAGATTGATAAAACTTCAAACATAAATGTTACAACTAACATAGCTACAAAGGATTTTCAGTTATCCTCTAATAAAGCTGCTGCTGTATCAAAGGCAGACAATCTCTCTGGCAGATCTGCCACTGAAAAACAACCCTGCCTTGTTACCAACAGTGCAACTGCAGTGGTGACTAGGAAGGATCTTCCCTCGTCTCCCAACAAGAAGAATGTAATGAAAGACTTACCTAATTCACCAGCAGCAGCACCTGAGAATTCCTGTACACTATCTTCTGAGAAAGACTGCAAAGGACAGAAGCGAGGAAAGGACACATCACCGGGTAGTCCTTACAAAAAAGCATCGTAATTTGTCAGCGCCCTCACAAATTAGCAAGAACACTTAACTGTAATCGCTGCTATATTCTGACTACTTTCAGAAAAAAACCAGCACTGTGTGTATTTCCACAATGTCAGGCATTTGTTTTATGTCACGTGAAGAGAAAAATGGAGTATAGGGTTGTGTTTTTTTTCAACATGTTGTCCTAACTGTAATTGGTAAACTATCAGTGTGCAGGTAAAAATGGACCTTTGCAGTTGGTAATGGGGAAAGGGCTATGGGAAAAAGGTCTATGCAAACCTGCAATAATGTATTTGTCTTGAATGTACAATGTACCGTTTGCTGCTGAATTTCATTGTTTACTTATTTTCTAAAAAAAACAAAAAAAACACATTGCAATTTGTCATTGACCAATAAAACTACAAGTATATAAGAACATACAGTATAAACAAAATAATATTTTTGATCTGTGGTAAGCCCCCCCCCCAGATATTTTCAAATGTTGGTACTCAAGGCAGAATTGAAATCTACGGAAGCGATTTGTGAGTTTGAATTCTTTTTTTATTACACCTACTGTAAATCAAATTCAGAATTTACCCCGGAAATAGTATAAACTTTTTCACTCACACACACTCCCAGATAACACTTATGATGACAACCATAAAATAGTAATTGTGTTGTTCTATTGACTTTGCTGATATCGGATCATCATTTAGCATGAAAACATTGCAAATAATGAAGTGTGGAAACTCTCGCCCCTTTCAAACATGAGTAGAAGTATATTGGTGTTTATACATTCTGGAAGTCCTTTCTACAGTCATGGGCCTCTGGAAGGACACGAAAAACCCACCTCACTAATCATTTTCATTTCTCATACAGTATATGTGACACAGAATTAAAAATAGGAGTTGTTCTACACATAAATATTCATAAGTAATTAGTAATGATGTATCAAAGCTTTCTGGCTGAAAAAGTGGGGGGGAATAATAGCACCAGATCGATAAAAGAAAAAAAAAATCTCCATTATTTTCAGTGGGACTTCTTTCCTAGGTTAAAAAAAAAAAAAAAATAAGTTTTCATGAAATTAATGAATGTATATTTTCTGTGTTATCATCTATTCTTGAAAGGGAAAGGTTGTTGTGTAACATACAACCTATAATAGCTTTTCTGTCAGAGCATCTGTGGATTTTTAATACATAGCCGGGGCCTTACAATATAGATGTTTGCTGTTTTTAGCAAGCTACACTGGATTTCACATTCTTTTGTAAATGGATTAAGTAGCTCCATACATTTCATAACACAGCTTTGTATGTATTATAAATATGTGAATAATGTAAAATAAAAAAATTAATTAAAAAAAAAAAGCTTTTTTTTTCTTCTTCTAACACAGGGGCCATGTTGGAGCTATTTGATGCCTGGAATGTGACTTTACATTTTAGATTTTGCTAAGCCTTATTTACATTTTTATATGCTGTATACCACAGACATTTGTTTGATCAACCTTAATTCACAGCTACTTGATAAGTTGAATAGAGAAATAGACAACCGAATCTAATGAAAATAAATGGAATTCATCTGGGATAACCTGCACCGGGAGGCTGACATTTATTTTGTTAAAATGATACAATATTAAGAACTAAGTTTGTACCACTTATGTTTTTAGTCACATACTGTACAGTTAATGATTGTGCAACTTTAACTTTAATTTTTTTTTTTTTACTTTTTAAGTGCATTTTAACTTGGAAACCCCCTTTCAGCTGGCAGCACAATGCATGTGGCATTAAGTTGTTCTGTAGTGTTGTTTTCATTAACATACAGAACGTCCTTTAATTACATACTAGTGAATCCTCAATAGAGATTGTATACATGCTACATATGTCCAGTCCACTTCATGGAGCACTTCATTATTTCCCACACCCTTGATTGACTTTGATTCAGAGATTGCCCAATAAAATAAGGAAACAGGTTTTCAAACATTGCAGGGTTTTTGAAATGCTGATTCACCTGGTTGTCATTGTATTGTTTCCAGAAGCTGTTCATTTTCTGCCTTTTGTATGTTGATGTATTCTGCTAATTTGTAGAACATTTAACTATTTACAAACCTGTATGTTAAAAACATCTTGTGTTGTGTAATCTCACTCATGTCACATCTGTTGCATTCGGAAGTTGAAAAGTACCTAACTTGTGTTCATGTGCTACTTGTTTGTAAGTGTTATCCGTACTACTAAAATGTAAACTAGAACTGCCTTTGTGTACTGGTTAGTCTCTTATATTGTATCGGATATAAATCTGTGCTCCTTTTATAGTACTTCCTGCTGTAGAATTATCGCTTAGTATGTGTGCAATAAAGTGTTTGCTGTCTTTCTATAAAACAAAAAACTTTATGAATGTTGTAATTGTTGTATATTTGACAAGTATTTATACTTACTGTGTATGCGTCTGCAACGCATAACATTAAAATAAAAAGTCAGCATGAATGTTGAGTTGTGGTACTGTTTGTCTATTATTTGTCTATATACAATTAACCCCTATCCTTAACCGGCTTAAAAGGAGGGAATTGCACAGGTAAACGTACAAATGCAGCCACCAGTTTGAATGGGACTACAGGGACCCCCTACTGTGTTAATCCGATGGGCCATTAGGAATCTAACAGAAATGTTGAGGCATTTACTGTGAGATTGCCCCAGATTTTCCAAGGCAAGTGATTGGATACTGGTGGCTGCATCTGTATGAGTGCAGGTGTGTTGTACTGGAATCTCTTTACCTGGATCTCGGGGACTGGTGTCCGGCTGGCTAGTGTGTAAGCCTTGAAGTAGACTGGTGGATGATGATGAAAAGGGCTCCAGAGATTTTTATACAAACAGGTCACGTTTTATTACTTCAGACAGGACAGGTTTTCACATAATATGCTTCCCTGGATCCAATGCGATTTATCCAGGGAGGTCCACATGGCTTAGTCATCTTTGCAGTGTACCTCCTCAGTAGGAGGAACACACCTTCTCTTGCCTAAATACCAGGGGAGGGTATAGACTCCTAGATACTACTTTTTGGGGTGCTTCCTCTCAGGTTCCCATTCCCCATCATCCTGCACAGTGCCCTTCAAGTCTCTATATATAGTGCCTGCAGTGTCTTGGCATGGACTTACGGTACAGGCAAGCCCAACGTGGTACATGCCACTGGAGAGTTACTCTTGCGGTTTCTCAGCTGGGGATACACACACATTAGCCCCCGATATCACTGGTACAGAAATGGTCTGTTCTCTTGGTAGTGGCCCTAGTACTAGGATGGGCACTTTCCCTGATATCGAAAATAACAAAAAGTGACTTCATACACTTACACAAGTTACACATGAAACATACACAAAAAGACCCCCACCTCTTCCTTTCAGATTTTACTTCAGGATCCTCCTGGGGTCTAAGGCCATATGTCCCACCCCCAATATTTATAGACCATGGTGACATAATAGATCACTATGGTTACAGGGGAGTGTTATGGACCCCTTAACGTACACCACTCTGGATGACAGTGCGCACTTTCTGGAAGTTCTGGCAGTTTCTTTAACTGCAACATTTTAGTAACAGACATT
The DNA here is from genome assembly GCF_040206685.1 of Ascaphus truei. Classification (NCBI taxonomy): domain Eukaryota; kingdom Metazoa; phylum Chordata; class Amphibia; order Anura; family Ascaphidae; genus Ascaphus; species Ascaphus truei. Next base: position 82,331,521 of record NC_134483.1, read on the forward strand.
TATGTTTAACCTACAGTAAGTATATACCTAATAGTAATCCCAACAGGGGTGTTATATATATATATATATATATATTGTGTAACTGTAGCTAGATACCCCCTGGGCTACTAATTCTATGCCTAACACGTTAGCCCTGGTACCAGCGCAGGCAGTGTTAAGGTTAAATCTATGCCCTGCTGCAGTAAACAGCTCCCTTGAGTGACAGGGGGGGTGGCCTAAGGTCTAGGTACTGCCCTGCCGGGGCTAAGACCTGGCACCCCTCCCCTTGTAACAAAAAGGGCTGCAGCTCCAAATTTAGTGGTTGTAGTAGTTGTTACAAGTGTGGAGCCAGGGCTCTGGTTCACCTTCTGTCCCCTCCCTCAGGGGAGTGGGAGAATATACCCCATACTTAATCAGGGAGCATTGGAGACGAGCGACTCCTTGGGGTTGATTCCAGGGACACAGAGGAGACAGTGCATGCTGTGTGCTGTGATGTACCTTCATTAAAGATCAAGTTCTGTTTTTACTCCTGCCTGAGGCTGCAGTCTTTCAGGGGGAGGGAAAGAGGTTTTCTACAGGGACTGCACCAATTTCTGATAGGCCCTGTGGGAATGGGGGCGCTGCACCGAAGATGAGATCTACCGATCCCAAAAGCCTGTCCTGTTCATCCCCAACTAACATCAGCGGAAGCTCAGGCCCTTCTGTAAACCTGCAGGTGAGCACCATAACACCAGGTAGCAGTGAATCTCCCTTTGGGTGGGGGAACACTGGTTACAGTTGGAGGTGCTGCTGAGATCTAAAATCTGAGAAGCAGGCAGGCTTTTGCAGCAGAAGGGATTTTCCTATGCCAAACTGAGAAGTGCCTGAAAAACACCATATCAGGGCCATTGCAAGAGGAATTATGGATAGTGTACCTGGGGGCTCTTGGGATCTGAGGGACCAGAAGAATCCCCTGTAAGGGGAAACTATCACATGAATATCCAACTTTATGCTAGGCTGAGAGGTGCTTGATAACACTGTATCAGGGCCATATCAGAAGGATTATGTGTAGGGTACCTGGGATTGCTGGGGGCTCAAGGGGATCAGAATTGCCTGAAGTGGACTACAACATGACTATCCACAAATAGGGCTCAACAGAATGTGCGGGTAGCGTCCCAGGGGGGTTCTTGAAATTCGAGAGGCCAGAACCTCAGTTTTAAAGAAGCTACAGCAGGCCTGCACAATTCCAGTCCTCGAGGGCCGCAAACACGCCAGGTTTTCAGCATATCCCTACTTAAGGACAGCTGGCTCAATTAGTGGCTCAGTAGGGATATCCTGAAAACCTGGCCTGTTTGCGGCCCTCGAGGACTGGAGTTGTGCAGGCCTGAGCTACAGCAATACAATAGAGGTTCCCGCCAAAACGGGAGAACCGCATGATAAGCTTTGCAAGATGCAAACTTTTTCTGTTGCAAAACATCTGGGTCCACCCATTACTAGTGTGGGGTTCAGCGTGAAAACCAAAGCCGTGCCCACCTTTTAGTGCCTAGACTCCTGGATCCACTAGGGGGAGGAGGCACTGAACGAATTGCTCATTGCATGTCACCACTGGAGGCATAGCCGGACGAGATCTACCGCACCCTCAGATGCATGTGGTGAATCAGTGGAGTGAGAGCTATTCAGAACAGCTCCTTGTATCATTGCAGTTATGGCTGAGAAAACCCCCGTACAGTATGCGCTACCAGGAGACCTCCTGTTGGTAGAAATTAATGGAGAGAACTTTCTCCAGTGTATTTGTTCAAACTGCAACTATCCTGGCGGAGAGGTGACAGTTAAGTTCCGGTGTAAGAGATGTGGGACACCCCACTTTCAGCCAAAGGTGCTGTCACCACCAGTGCCTGGCCAGAAGGAAGTACGGGCCCTCTACACTACTATCTGTGATCCACAAAGTCTCATGAGGCAAACTTGCCCCACGAAGGAGCAGAGTTGTCTGATGGCCATCTATAATTTATTCCCCCCCGAGCGGAGAATGGTGGATGCGGGCTATCTACAAACCTATGCTGATTGGAGTGAAGAATCAGGGGTGGATGCAAGGGAACCGTGTGTCCTTGATCTGGACTGTAAAAGCAATTTACCTGGTGAGATGACTGGCCGGGAGGAGGCTGGTTCACTTCCGCAAGAGGTGCAGGAGCGGGACCGCTGCTTGCAGGCCGCTTCCAGAGAGACTGAGGTGTCCCTGTCATCCTCTAGAGCTAAGGTGTCCGACACTGAGTTGGAGAAAGGTGAGGCGGAGGGCTCCATCATGATGCTCCGGCCGGAGTGTTGTCCCATTGTTCCCAGAGAGGTGGTAACAGCCATCCGGAGTGAGAGATCCCACCCGAGCAGAGGTTCTCCAAGGGCCCAGAGGATCATAGTGAGGCATTGGAGGTGCCTGCTCCCGGACGGGAGAACTACACGGATGCAGTGGACCAGTGAGGATGCGTTCAACTCCCAGGTTCTTGAGACGACTACAGCCCGCGGATCAGCAAGGGTTCTTCGGTCCGGCTGGGTCCCATCGTGGAGGTGCTGGTACTTCTTCTCCCACAGACGTCACCACCCTTCTGGTGCAACCGGAACTTGTCATTGCGGATGTGGCTGCCGGGGCGGATTCGGAAGTCGGGACCCCGCTCCGTTGGGTGACTGAAATCGACCAAGTTTTACACCAGAGTCGTGCTCGTGGGAAGGCCAAGGAGTCGTAAGGGTTATAAGGACTCCTATGCTCACCAAGTACTTGCGGTTTTCTGTAACACCACCCTTACACCTCCCTCTCCCCCCAGGCACACCTTTATACAATATGTGGAGAGACAAAAAGGAGCACATCTGAAATACCTAGGATATATGCTAATTTAAATAATTAACATACCTAATATCCCATATATCCCAGAAATCTCAGGTGTACTCTTTTGTGCAGAGGTATCTCTCAGGTTGGATAAACGGAAGCTTGAGGAGGTATATATAGCACTTCGATCTCTAGGGATGAAGAGTCTATTTCCTCTCTCTGTTGTCGTCGTCGTTGTCCTCCCCCCAAAAGCCATATTTCAGGTTCGTGCAGAGCTTTATAAAGTTAGTTTGCCAATTTATTACAGAATTCTGCACTGACTATCTTTTTGGGGAATTAACCATTTTTCTTTTTCGCATCGGATTCAAACTTTGCCAAAAAGTTTGCCCACCTCTACTGGTAACCAGAAACGGGAATATAGGATCATGCAATATACCTATTGAAAATGTAAATACATTTATTATTATCCAAGCAAATACAGTGAAAACACATATATACAAACAGATATAAATCGGTCAGGATGCTTTACAAATAGCCTTACGAGGGAACCACACATACAAGGACTGATAGTCTGTGAAATAAGAATCCATCAAGGTGCCAATGGAAAACCAAGATTGACAGAAATGGGTTAAAAGGAGCTCTTTAAGAGAGACTTCCGGAGACGTCGATGCGGATGGTCGCCTGAGGGAACAGTTCCGGAGCCCCTCCATCTGAAAAGGAATAGAACAAGCGAAAACCAGGATTAAAAAACTCCCAAAAACGCTGGATTAAACAGGAGCGCAGCCAGGATGGCAAATAAAGGGAAAAAATCTAACTCCCAGAGAGTTACCTCATACTTTCTGCCGAGTCAACGGCCCTCTCCGCTCAATGAAACCTCCCAAGATGGCGTCGCGGCATGCGCGCCTGAAGACCCCATCCGAGAACAGCGTGACCTGGCTACAGAGGAAACCGGAGACCTCTCAAAAGAATATATGGAACAACTGTTCCTAAGAATGAGGCGAGGGTTCAAGAAGGACATGAACGCGGCGATCGATAGGTTAAAATCTGACCTTAATTCCATTGTACAGAGGACGGATGTCCTGGAAAACAAGTTAGAAGAGATAGCCCTGGCCCAATCTTCGGCCGAAGACGAATTTAACAGAATGGGCCACGAGATCAGAGCTGTGAAAGACTATTGAAGACCAGGAGAACCGCGACCGCAGACAGAACTTGCGTGCGTGCAACATTCCAGAGACGGTCATGGTGGACACACTGCGAACCTATCTAGATGAGCTGTTAATTTCCCTAATACTGGAACTCAGCCAAGAAAAGATAGAAATAGATCGAGCACATAGGGTGCCAGGGCCTAAATCTGCGGACCCAAACCGATCTATAGATGTGCTAGAGATATTGGGGCCATTAGAGAGTGCCTCGTGGTCAGTGAACATCTAAATTTAGAAGACTCCCAGATTGCAATTGAATTACTCATTGAGGAAAGCGGTTTTGTTAATTTCTTCAGCCTAGATTTTGGGTACCAGTTTAGGTTACTGATTTCTAATGGGCGCATAGTTCGCTCTCTATGCCCACCCACCTACAGTACATAGCTCCGGGTCTAAATGCCATTGTACAATTTGACTTAATTGGGCCGCTCTATAGTATGAGAACAAGCAAGGTACTACCAGTCCGCCTGTATCTTTGGACCGTTGCAATATTTTTGCTTTAATTTGTGCTTTCTTGTTTTTCCACACGAACGTAAGAATCCTTGTTTGCATGTCCTTTGTCTGCTCTATCTATGGGTATGGAAAGGTCTGAAAGAGGTACAATAACCGGGGTAGAAGGTTCATTTTAATGCTATAAATTCTCCCAATCCAGGAGATTGCATATGAGGCCCATTCCTTCAACTCCTTTCTCAAGGATTGCAAGAGTTTAGGATAATTTTCCTTGTATAACGATCTCACCTCCTTGGTCAAATTCACCCCCAAATAGTTAATAGCTTTGGATTGCCAATTCAAGTTAAAATTGATCTCTATTAATTTTTCTGTATATTTTGGGATATTCAAACTGATAGCTTCCGATTTTGCTTTATTTACTTTGAATCCAGATATCCTATAACATTTTTCTAACAGGTCAAATAGGTTAGGTAGAGACAAGAGGCCTAGACAAGGTAAGAATAACATCATCTGCATATAATGCTGATTTATATGCCTGTGATTGAATTTGGATTCCTGTTGTGTCCCTATGACTTCGCATTCGGGATGCTAGTGGCTCCATGCATAAGGCGAACAACAGGGGCGAGAGCAGGCAACCCTGTCTTGTGCCACTCTTAATCTTAAGAAATTCTGATGGGAATCCTTGATGAATTACCTGTGCCATAGGATTGGTGTAAAGTGCTTTGATTGCCCTCAGGATTCTGCCCTCAAACCCGTACGTTATCAGCGGGCATCTAGGTATGGCCAGTCTATTCTATCAAAGGCTTTTTCGATGTCTAAACTTAATATAATCCCTGGGATCTTGTTGGTGTTGATATAGTCAATAATGTCAATCATTCTTCTAGTGTTAGCGGCTGCTTGTCTACCTTTAATGAAACCTACTTGATCCGGGTGAATCAGCCTAGTCAGAATAGCGCTCAATCTATTGGCCAGCAATTTTGAGTACATTTTTACGCCTGAGTTAATTAATGAGATCGGCCTATAGCTTGGGCAGTTGGTGGGGTCTTTACCCTGTTTATGAATCACCGAGATGGACGCTTGAAGCATCTGGTCAGAAAAAGACCTTCCCGCTAGGATATCGTTATACATCCATAGCAAGTGAGGGGTCAGAATACCTATATATTTTTTATAGGATAAATTTGAAAACCCATCTCGGCCCGGAGCTTTGGCAGGTTTGAGATTTGTAACTACCTCCTGTAGTTCTTCCGCTGTAAACTCTTTCTCCAGAAACTCTCGCTCCAACCCAGTCAGCCTCGGCAAATCCGAGTCTGTTAGAAAATTCTCTAGTGCCTTACTCGTGTTTGCGTTGTGTCTCACCTTCTCCCCGTTATATACTGTAACTCCTCATAATATAACCTGAACTCCTCCACTATGTGTTTGGGGTTATCTCTCCCCTTCTAGTCCTAATGGAGTGTATAGTGTAGTTTTGTTGTCTATTGCGGATCTTGTTTGCTAGCATAGTATCTGGCTTGTTCGCTTTTTCAAAAAATTTCCTCTTTGTCCAACTCAGTGTTTTTTCAGCCTGGGAGGGGAGGAGTTGATTAAGTTCTATTCTTTCATCTTTTAACTCCTTCAGTGTCTCCTCTCTACCTGTTCTGTTATGTAGTATAGAGAGTTCATGAAGCTTCTCTCTCAGCTGAGTTATTTTAGCTTCTTTTACTTTTTTCCTTCCTGCCACAATGTTTATCAAAATCCCCCTTAGGGTAGCCTCATGAGCCTCCCACAATATTACATGGGATTCCACACTGCCTCTGTTTATCTTAAAAACGGTAATATTTCTTCTTTTATATTCTGCTCTACCTCGGGTATCTTAATTGGTGATTCGTATAGTTTCCAGTTTGCTCCCGGGCTAGCCAGTCTAATTTGAGAGCACCGCAGCTCTATCGGTGCATGATCTGACCATGAAATATCATGTATCCCTGAGTAGGAGATCTGCGGGACCAATCCTGCTGCAGCTGTCATATGGGTGTGAGTAGAATGTAAAACCTTTTTCCCCCGGGTGCTGTTCCCTCCAAATATCAACTAACTGCTTTTCTCGGATACCCTGAAGGAGAGCTGCTGCACCCTCATTCCTTTGTTTGGTTTTGTTCAGTGTTGGGTCCAATCCAATTGTGTGGTGACTTGTAAACCAGTCACCTAATCCGGTGCTCAGAATAAGAGCAAAGGCTGAATCATCCCCAAATATATACAGTCCCTGTTTTATCCGTGTGTGCCAATCAAGCCTGCCCATAGAACCACATCCAGAATAAAGGAAGGGAGAGGGGGGAGGGGAGAGAGAGGTGTAACGGATAGTCTCTTGTCTCTTTGACAAAGCGCTTCGGCGTGAAACGTGTTAGAGGATCCGCCAGGACTCTACTGTCATGTCTTTTTACCAATAAACACTTTTTATGGTCACATCATCCAGCTCTGCGTTATTTGGCTGTGCACCGATTTTTCCATTCTATGGATATCTTTCTCCAGTGTCGGGTCCAAGTGTTTGTTACAAAACCCTGCTATCACTATACTCCCTTCCGCCATTCCATCTAGCTGTGCAAAGAATGCACGAAAGAATTGGGGGTCGCTTGCGATTGGGGCGTATACAGTTGCTAACGTTATTTTGCGGTTATGTATGGTCCCAATCAGTATAAGGTATCTGCCTTCCATGTCCCTCTTAATTTTTTCCAATTTAAATGGAAGATTATTATGAAACACTATTGCCACCCCTTTCTTCTTTTCCGTTGCAGATGCCAAATAGAACTGGCGGAAGTGTCTATCTAAGTAGCTATGATTGTTTCTGACACTGAAGTGAGTTTCCTGCAGAAATAATATATCAGCTTTTATTTTCCTGTATTCCGAGAATGCAATTCTTCTTTTTTGTGGGCTATTAAAACCTTTAACATTTGTGTGATACCCATGTTACTGCCATTTGAGTGTTTGTGTATTCTCTTACCCTCATCATATTAATTTTCAAATCTCTCCCGGAGGTCCGCAACCTGAAACCATCCTCGTGCCCTGCACCGACTCCATCCAGCGACTTGTGAGTGAGGGGGATAGGGAAGGAGACACACAAAAGGACAGATTTGGGAAACACGACAAAACATTGTAGAGCAAAACAAATAAACAACAAATGTGTACTGAGCTGTAGTTGGTCCCTTCGGACCTAAGCTCATGTGCCCAGGGGCAAAATGCCTCCTCCCAGTTCTTGTTTCCTAGAGTCCATAGGCGCAGACTCTCCTTGAGCCCTTTTCCCCCTGGGTCTTCTCCCTTGGGCTGCAATGTCTTAAGCCCTATGGGTTGTCGGCACATGCCTACTGCCCAGGTGGTGGAGCTTCCGCCTAGCTCCCGGCGCTCTCCAAATTTTTCAGACCGTTATAATATGTAACATATGTCATGATAATGTCATGAAGTAATCAATATTTTTAATCCCTCTGGGGCTTAAGGGGTTAATGAGCTACAGTTTTAGGGAAAAGTATTCAATAGAAGGGGTGGGCTCCTGCCAGTGCCTTGAGACAGGCAGTTGGCTACAAGATTTTGTAGGCAGTTAGCTAGAGAGTTTTATGGAGACCAGATTGAGGATGTGGCATTGCCTCTTATCAATGACCTCTTTGAGAAGAACATATGTCTTTTGGTAATATACTGTATAGGATTTTCTGTTTTACTCCTTTTATTTTAAGAAACTGTTCTGCCTCATATTGCAACTGTATGTTTATTTTGTATCTCCTTTCTATAATCTAAGCACTGTATTTATATATATTAAAACATTCAATAAGTAATGCTTTGGGCTCTGAACGAACTAATGCGCGCTGTGGAGAGAATAACTTACTAATTCGGGCACGTTACTACAACTGATTTTGTGTTAAAATGCATAGTTTTTCCTATAATAAACAGGGACCTGGGACCCTGCCAGATATTTTAGTCTAAGATCTGTTATCATATCTGCATAAACTCAGGTGGTGGCAGTGGATAGATATGATGTACAATTGAGTAGGGGTTAATACTAACGCGCTGGTTCCTTGCAGAGGAGAAAGGGGGAGTTGCTAGAGTAGCCGTGTGTATTAACCCTGGTTGCATGTCTAAGTCACGTGCTGTTCGTAGCGGTGGTATATTGGGACGGCTTGAGGAGAGATACAACTCATTTGAGGGACCATTGAAGGGGTGATGAGTGGGGCAGCTTGCGGGTTGTGTATTGATCCTTGATCCTGTAAGAGGGGATATGGTTCATTTGACGGACCCTTGCGGGGGTGAAGAGTGGGTGCACTTGGGAGCGTCGGGATTAACCCTTGTCCCGTATGCAGGTTGCATGCTAGCTGGGGGTCGTACGTGACAACATACATACTCATTATATTGTTATACCAACTTTAGCACCCAACTATGTTAACCCTTTAACTTAGTGAACTTTTTATATTTAATCCTATCCAACTTCTACCTCTAACCCCTAACTTGCTATACCTGAATTGCCCCCCCCCCCCTCCTTTTCTAACTGGATTATGCATCTGTGGTGCAAATATGGGTGATACTATAAATTAGCGTTAGACACAAAACAGTGCACGTAAAACAGTGCAGTGCACAATGGTGACAATAAATAGTGGCAATAAGGATCACTGTGAATGAAGCTGCCTGGTTACCTAGTGTGGGGACTATCTCAAATAGTCTCCAAAAACAAACTGGTGATACAAATAAAAGGATACAACCCTGGCTCATAAGGTGAGTGAATAATTTAAAAATATGCAAATATATATAAGTCCTCAAAGGATATAACCAATGGTGGTTGAAGAACGAAGAATGTAATTTCCTCCTGATGATGACAAAGCTGAAATGAACTCAGTCCCCAATATATTGTGTAAATTCTTCCTTACTGCAACAGCTGTCCTATTCAATGAGACACAAACGGGGACAAAACATTGCGTAGTAACGTATAGCAATGAATGCCCTCCTATGTTGATGTCCCCAAAAAATGCCTTCTTACTAGAAATAGGAAGATAACGTGCAGTGGAGAGAAACTGTATGTTGAGCCCTCTGAATCCAATCTTCTCCAAGGTGGCACGAACCCCACGTGGTATCCCTGGTTCAGATGGATGTCAAAAAGGCCCTCTTTCACAGACAAAGTGTTTTCAGGATCTGCTCCCTTGTTCCTATGTTTAGATCTCCATATCATGGGATAAAAAGAAAGGGAGATTGCGCAATATCGTCTAAACTTTAATGTACACAACCTCACCTGAACAGAAACGTACGCACAATGTTTCTGTGAATTAAAAGCAATGAATTGAAGTGCCGCAACAGGCTTGATACCTCCGGACAGTCTCTGACAGTCCTTAGTGTACCGTGTGCTCCGCATGTATCTCACGTTGTTCCGGCGCACAGTGATGACGTCACTGTCCCTATGTCAGACGGATCACCAGTCGGAACCTCCTTTGGCTCCTCCCTACGCGTTTCGTGACTGGGGATCGTCACTTCCTCAGGAGTTGTGGAGCCATACCAATCTCAATGTCTTAAATACCTCTATGTTAACCCTTCCAATACCGGGGAACACAGTGTGTATTATCAAAGTGAATGAACTGATATCGCCAATTAGACTGTACCAGTGGGGTTAAAAAATGCACCTTGAATCCTGGAGGTGTGTGTGAAAATGGGGATAATAATGAAACTATAAAACACACTATAAATTGTATAAAATATATCAAAATGATGAATAAAAATTAATAAAAAATGAATGAAATTGGTGATGATTTAAAATGATAACGTGAATGGAAATCAAAAAAACATCAGTTAACTTGACAACAAAATGCACTGAACAACCTATACAAAAAAGTAAGGTAGCAAAACAGCAAGTTCAGAATAAAAAGAATGATAATAATAAAAAAGAATACAAAAAAAAGAGTATAAAAATTATGGGAAAGATAAAATGAGACATTAGTCTTTTAAACAACAGGATATTGATAGAGATCAAGTCTTTAGAAGTTATAGAGAGAGATCACCCATATGGAGACCCAGTGAGAGAGAAGAGAGAGGTTCAGAATATAACAAAAGATCAATTCCTTTTTTAGAGCAACGCAGAGGCCACGAACCTTTTCAGGATAACAGGAGGGAGAATAGGAACCTGAGAGGGTGGCAAGAACCCAGAAAGGTAGAACGGAAAAGGTCAAGAGCAGACGACTCCGAGGGAAGAGAGGAGGAACAAGAAAAAAGAAAAAGATCAAATGCAGAGAGAGACTGGTAAAAAAACAGAGCATCTTTAATATCAGTTAATATCAGAGCTATCAGTTAACAGAAGCTGAAAGCAAGGATTTAGAAAAGGGGCTTACTTTTGCTCCGGTTCAAGGACCCAATATGTTTAAGTTATGGAAAAAAAGTTTAAGTTATATGTTGATGTCCATAAGTATGTAAGAAAGCTTTCACTTAAAAAAAGTATTTTGTTAAGGTTCCGTTACCAGATCTGTAGGTATGATCAACCCACCTGTTAACACAGGAGGTAAAACTCCTCTCACCTCATTTAAGAATCCCTCTACGTTCTACCCAAGGGCATGCAAAGGTAATTTTATAGATACATTTGCAGAAATGGTCATCGGAGATTTAGCGACTTTAAGTCACGATTTTAGGTGTAAAAAACAGAATTTGACCAAAATCGAAAAAGGAGGCTGTCAAATCACTAGCCAGTAACAAAGAAATAGTGATAAAATCTGCTGACAAGGGAGGTGGGATAGATGTTATGGACAAAAGTTATTATCAGGATGAATCCCAAAGAATTCTTGATGATAGGGCGACATATGTTCCATTGTATCATAATCCCACTACTGAATATGGGATTATATTATCCAATTGGTTGCCACACTCCCTTTACCCTGCCCCCCTCCCTCCTTTCTCCTTTCCACTCTCCCAGCTTACTCATTCAGCTTCTTTTGCCTTTCTTCCCCTATTCGCCGTTTGTCACCCGTTCCCCCTCCCACCTTCTTTTGGAACTCCCGGCAGCAGAGTTCGTGCACCCTGCGGAGAACTCCGGCCACAATGTCTTATGTCATTCTTCTTCCTGATCTGGCGTAACACGCCATCCTCTGCGTCTCTCCGGCGGCTCTTGATGACATCACCGCCCATCTTCTTCCTGCATAGATCAGTCAGCCAGCCTTTCCCCGCCTTCACAGCAACTCCTCCTGCGGGGGCTCCTCGGCATCTTCGTTTATTTAACGTTGTGGGAGAAATATCTTGAAAGATGGACATTTGAATGTCTTCAAATTTAATTGTGGAGGAGGCACAAGTAATTTTACACAGCTCCTCTTTAGTCTTGAAGTGGTGCAGTCTAAGGATAACATCTCTTGGGGGATTATTTGGAAGGGGTTTGGACTTTAAAACTTTGTGGCAACGGTCCATCAAGAGCTCAGCCTCAGATTTGTCCGGTAGCAGGGATCCCATCCACCTCCCCAACAGCTCCTCCACATCAAATATTTCTTCAGGGATTCCTCTGATTCTCAGGTTATTTCTTCTGTCCCTGTTTTCCCCATCTTCTTGTTTGTCCTCCAGTTCCTCGACTCTTTTTTTTTTTTTTTTAGTAGGGTAATCTCTTGTTCTGTGTGTTTGTAGCACTCCACTGAGGTTTCCATCCTCTTCTCCAACTCATGTGTGCGCTCCCAATATTTTGTCAATCCTTTCTAAGACCCTCCACTTCGTTGCGGAAAAACTCCTTCAGGTCTGTGAAAAATTTTGTTTGGTCTCTTTTTACCACTGGCTTCATTTCTGTGTCATCCAAATTTTCTCCCTGACCTTGCGCCGAGTCTGTATCAGAGCTCCCGCCAGGCGACATTGCGGGATCCCCTCTCTCCTTTGCCTGGTCTGAGTTCCATAAGTAGGCTCGCAAGTCTATTGATTTCTTTTTTGTTTGTGCTCGCATTGTTGTCATCTTCGCACTGCGGATCGACTTCACGTTCCGATCTTGTGGGTGCTTTATAGATTATTTTGTATTTTTGCGCCGGGAGCTAGCGGAGCTTTTCAACTAAGCCGCCATGCTTGAGCCCGTCGCACATGCGCCTCCCTCTCCTTCAACTGAAGAAAGGTCTTCGTACCACAATATACTTAGAATTCTCATACATGTTCAAAATTTTAATAGATAATAAAATTATTTTATCAATATTTTACTAAAATCATGCTATATAATACATTGATGTTAATATTAATCTAAAACATACTATTTAAACAAACCTTTGTCAATAGCAGAGTTAATAAAAAATGACAGGGTAATAATTGTATTCCAAATGCTAGTGCCTACTAGCATAATTCCTTAATAGTCTCTAAAATAGAATAAATAGCTATTGTGACAAACGGCTTACTCCGGGGCTCCGCCGTCTGTCCGGGACTGTTAGAACACGGTCTTTTAGGGTAGGTTAAATGATGAGACGTCACGTACTGTTCCTTTAAACAGGCTATGCCTGGTTTATTCAGTCCCAGGCACTGAGACTGCCACAGTTTAAACAGAAAACAAAGCCAAACAAAAAGCTGCTCGTCTGAGCGATAACTTAAACTTAGATGTCCCTGACTCAGAGTTGGAAGTGGCTTGTCCACTTCCACCAACAAAATAAGTACCTTTGCAGTCTTTAGACAAACTAACAGAGTGAATGAAGCGATTTGGGAAAGAGGCTTTCTCACCCCTCTGCAGTTCAGCAGCCTTCCAGGCTCTTGGGCGGGGCCCAGAGGAAACAGGAAACAGGTCTTATATACCTGAACTCTAATCAGCATGACAGGTGACAGAAAACAGGCAGCAGACAAACTGTGGAATGGAGTGCCTGTACCACGAGGCTGCCCTGTTCAGCTTAGACAGGACAGAAACTGTTCAGTATCCTGGGAGCCCTGTATATGGAGTTTATTACCAACCCCTGGTTTCTGTCACATATCCTCCCCCCCAGCTCAGACCTCGAGGGGTGAGCGACCATAGATATTAGGGAGTGCATCCTTGACAACCCGTCGGCATTGCCATGTTTGTGCCCCGACCTGTGTTCCACAGAAAATTTAAAGGGCTGTAGGCTTAGGAACCACCTGGTCACCCTAGCGTTCTTCTCCCTATTTTGACACATCCAGGTAAGGGGTGCATGATCTGTGACCAATCGGAACTTTCTCCCCAACAGATAATACTTGAGTGTCTCTACAGCCCACTTTATTGCGAGACACTCTTTCTCGACTATGGAGTAATTTTTCTCCTGGGGATTTAGTTTCCTACTTAAATAAAGGATGGGGTGCTCCTCCCCTTGAGACTCCTGGGAGAGTACCGCCCCCAGCCCTACCTCAGATGCGTCGGTTTGGACTACGAACTCTTTGGAGAAGTCAGGTGTGACCAACACTGGTTGGGCACAGAGAGCTTCTTTCAGGCTTCTAAAGGCCTGTTCGGCTTCGGGGGACCACTTTACCATTAGCGGTCCTCTTGCTTTTGTGAGGTCGGTTAGTGGGGTTGCCTTAGTTGCAAAATTGGGAATAAACCTCCTATAGTAGCCAATTAACCCCAAAAAGGTCCTTACTTGTTTTTTTGTGACTGGCCTTGGCCAATTTTGTATCGCCTCTACTTTGAGTGTTTGTGGTTTGAGTAACCCTCTACCAATAGAATACCCCAGATACTTGGCCTCCTCCAGACCAATAGTGCATTTAGCGGGGTTAGCAGTTAGTCCAGCAGACCGAACTGCGTCGAGCACAGCTTGGACCTTTGGAAGGTGGGACTGCCAATCTTCACTATGGATTACCACATCATCCAGGTAGGCGGCAGCGTACCGAACATGTGGTTTTAAAATTTTATCCATCATTCTTTGGAATGTGGCGGGAGCTCCATGTAAGCCAAAAGGCAGCACCTTATATTGAAAGAGGCCGTCTGGGGTTGAGAAGGCTGTTTTTTCTTTTGCCCTTTCTGTGAGGGGAACCTGCCAGTACCCTTTTGTTAGGTCTAGGGTTGTGAGATATCGGGCTTTGCCCAGTCTCTCTACAAGTTCATCCACCCTGGGCATAGGATAAGTATCAAATTTTGACACCGCGTTTAGTTTCCGGTAGTCATTACAAAACCTTGTTGTACCGTCTGGCTTTGGGACTAAAACTATAGGGCTGTTCCACCCACTTTGGGATTCCTCAATTACGCCTAGTTTTAGCATTTTTTTAACCTCTAAACTTATAGCCTCTCTCTTGGCCTCTGGGATTCGGTACGGTTTAAGGTTAACTCGGACCCCCGGTACAGAGACTATGTCATGTTTAATTACGTTAGTTTTACCTGGCTGTGTAGAGAAGATTTCTTTGTTCCTTCTCACTAAACTCTGGACCTCTCGTTTCTGATGCACGGACAGTGTTTCAGCTATGCTAACCTCTGGGTCAGTTTCTTGATTCTCTGACGGACCTGGGGGTACTAGGGTTAACAAGACCTCTCTATCTTTCCAGGGCTTGAGTAGGTTTATATGGTAAATTTGCTCAGGTTTCCTCCTACCTGGCTGCCTTATCCTATAATTTACTTCTCCCACTCTTTCCAAGACCTCATATGGCCCATGCCATTTAGCAAGGAATTTACTCTCCACGGTGGGAACCAGAACTAGTACCCTATCACCTGGAAAAAAAATTCTGACCCTAGCACCCTTATTATACGTATTCCTTTGTGCTTCTTGAGCTTTCTCCATGTGTTCCCTCACTATGGGTAGGACTGCAGCAATGCGGTCCTGCATTTGGGCAACATGCTCTATTACACTTCTGTAAGGGGTAACCTCGTGTTCCCAAGTTTCTTTGGCTATATCCAGTAAGCCCCTTGGATGTCGGCCATACAATAGTTCAAACGGGGAGAAGCCTGTGGATGACTGGGGAACTTCCCTAATGGCAAATAACAGGTATGGTAACAAACAGTCCCAGTTTTTCCCATCCTTATCGACCGCCCGGCGTAACATGCTCTTTAAGGTTTTATTGAACCTTTCCACTAAACCATCTGTTTGTGGATGATAGACTGAGGTTCTGAGATGCTTGATTTTTAGGAGTTTACATAGCTCTTTTGTTACTTGGGACATAAATGGTGTTCCCTGGTCAGATAAGATCTCTTTAGGAATTCCGACCCGGGAAAACAGAAGTACTAACTCTTTTGCTATGTTTTTAGCAGAGGTGCTACGTAGGGGAACTGCCTCCGGATATCGGGTAGCATAATCTAATATTACCAATATATGCTGATGTCCCCTAGCAGACTTTATTAGGGGTCCTACTAGATCCATAGCAATCCGGTCAAATGGTACCTCTATTATGGGAAGGGGTACCAATGGGCTGCGGTATGCTTTGAACGGGGCGGTGATCTGACATTCTGGGCATGAGGAACAATAGTTTGTAATTTCTGCCAGAACCCCAGGCCAATAAAAGCTTCGGAGAACCTTTTCTTTTGTCTTTTCCACCCCTAGGTGTCCCCCCAATGGATGACTATGTGCGAGGTGTAATACTACGTTACGGAATGTCCGTGGTACCAACAATTGTTTAGTTGTAACTGATTTTCTTTTATCAACCCGATATACTAGGTCGTTCTCTACCTCGAAGTAGGGGTAAGCAAGTGACCTATCTGGTTGGCCATGAGTACTATTCTGGTCCCGTATATTTCCCCTTGCTACCGCTAATGTGGGGTCCTCCCACTGGGCCTTCTTAAAACTCCCAGGACTGACCTCTAGGTCAGCGAGGGTCTTATCCTGTACTGGGGTGGTAAGTGCCTGATCAACATCTTGATTTGGGGTATTCCCTACCAAAGTAGTGATGGGGAAGGGAATTTCACAGCACTCCTCCTTTTCCCCTTTCTTATTTGGGCCCTCGTCAACCTCCATTTCTGAAAAAGGGAAAGGATTTGTTTCTTCTAACACTTCGTTATGGTCTGCTATTGAACTCTGGGCGCTATTCTGAGCTGGGGACCACATTTTTAGAAAATGGGGAAAGTCGGTCCCTATTAACACATCATGTGCCAGTTTGGGTAAAACACCCACCTTGAAATCTAAAGAACCAAATTCTGTTTAAAAAAAAACATCAACAGTGGAATATTCATGATTATCCCCATGTATACAACAAATTGCCACTCTTTGTGAACTGTTTACCTGTTTCTTCTTAATGGGCAATAGGTATTCGGACACTAGTGTGACCATACTCCCAGAGTCAAGAAGTGCCCGAACCCTCTTACCATTAACCTTTACAAATGCCCACAGATGGTTATTCAAGGGGTCCTCTGGGCTAGGGCCCATACATTGGGACAACAGCGAATAAGGTTCCATGCTGTTGCATTGCATGGGCTCATCATTTAGTGGGCAGATTTTTGCTGTGTGGCCCCTCTCATGACAATTTACACATTTAGGTACATAGTCTGTGTCCCACTTAGAGCCTTTTCCCGGCTCCCCATGTTGGCTATTGCCCTTAGTGTGCGAACCACTGTTGCTGGTGCTGCGTGAAGGTGGTCGCCGCTCTTCAGCTCCCCTTAACCCCGGTACCCTTTTACCGTCTCTGGAAGAGTCCTGGAACCTCGGGTAGTGGGGTTGCTCCACGACTGTGGGTTGCGGGTGCTCTCCTGCTGCATTGTACCTTTCTACGAGGGCCACAAGCTCATCCGCATTGTGGGGGTCACTCCGACTGACCCAATGGCGTAAGGCAGAGGGAAGTTTCCTCAAGAACTGGTCCATGACCAACCGTTCCACGATGTGGCTTGCTGAGTTGATCTCGGGTTGTAGCCACTTCCGGGCGAGGTGGATGAGGTCATACATCTGGCTTCGGGTGGCTTTATCCATCGTGAAGGACCATGCGTGAAACCTTTGGGCGCGAACAGCCGTGGTTACGCCGAGGCGGGCGAGGATCTCGAACTTCAATTTTGCATAGACGTTAGCTTCGGCTGGCTCTAGATCAAAGTAAGCCTTCTGGGGTTCGCCGCTTAGGAAGGGTGCGATTAGACCAGCCCACTCAGCTTCTGGCCATCCCTCTCTCTGTGCCGTGCGTTCAAACGTGAGAAGATAGGCTTCCACATCATCCGAGGGTCCCATCTTCTGAAGGTAGTGGCTTGCCCTGGTCATTTTCGGAACTGGGGCTTCCGCTGCCAGTGGAAGGTTACTGATAGTCTCCCTCAGGATCTCGAGTTCCTGCTGTAAGCCCTGAGCGAACCGCTGTTGCTCCTCTTTCAGCAAGCGGTTTGTCTCTTGCTGGTTTGCATTCGCCTGTTGCAGGGCTTCATTCGCGTCTCTCTGGACAGCGACATTGCGTACCAGCGCACTCACCACGTCTTCCATCTTGTTTGGAGAGAGAGAAAAAAAAAACTTTTTTTTTTTTTTTTTTTTTAAAGTTCTTTAACCCCCAGACCTTTTAGTGTTCTGCCCGCATTCTCCACCATATGTGACAAACGGCTTACTCCGGGGCTCCGCCGTCTGTCCGGGACTGTTAGAACACGGTCTTTTAGGGTAGGTTAAATGATGAGACGTCACGTACTGTTCCTTTAAACAGGCTATGCCTGGTTTATTCAGTCCCAGGCACTGAGACTGCCACAGTTTAAACAGAAAACAAAGCCAAACAAAAAGCTGCTCGTCTGAGCGATAACTTAAACTTAGATGTCCCTGACTCAGAGTTGGAAGTGGCTTGTCCACTTCCACCAACAAAATAAGTACCTTTGCAGTCTTTAGACAAACTAACAGAATGAATGAAGCGATTTGGGAAAGAGGCTTTCTCACCCCTCTGCAGTTCAGCAGCCTTCCAGGCTCTTGGGCGGGGCCCAGAGGAAACAGGAAACAGGTCTTATATACCTGAACTCTAATCAGCATGACAGGTGACAGAAAACAGGCAGCAGACAAACTGTGGAATGGAGTGCCTGTACCACGAGGCTGCCCTGTTCAGCTTAGACAGGACAGAAACTGTTCAGTATCCTGGGAGCCCTGTATATGGAGTTTATTA
>NC_134483.1:82357344-82362344 GCF_040206685.1 Ascaphus truei
AGGCACTTACCACCCCAGTACAGGATAAGACCCTCGCTGACCTAGAGGTCAGTCCTGGGAGTTTTAAGAAGGCCCAGTGGGAGGACCCCACATTAGCGGTAGCAAGGGGAAATATACGGGACCAGAATAGTACTCATGGCCAACCAGATAGGTCACTTGCTTACCCCTACTTCGAGGTAGAGAACGACCTAGTATATCGGGTTGATAAAAGAAAATCAGTTACAACTAAACAATTGTTGGTACCACGGACATTCCGTAACGTAGTATTACACCTCGCACATAGTCATCCATTGGGGGGACACCTAGGGGTGGAAAAGACAAAAGAAAAGGTTCTCCGAAGCTTTTATTGGCCTGGGGTTCTGGCAGAAATTACAAACTATTGTTCCTCATGCCCAGAATGTCAGATCACCGCCCCGTTCAAAGCATACCGCAGCCCATTGGTACCCCTTCCCATAATAGAGGTACCATTTGACCGGATTGCTATGGATCTAGTAGGACCCCTAATAAAGTCTGCTAGGGGACATCAGCATATATTGGTAATATTAGATTATGCTACCCGATATCCGGAGGCAGTTCCCCTACGTAGCACCTCTGCTAAAAACATAGCAAAAGAGTTAGTACTTCTGTTTTCCCGGGTCGGAATTCCTAAAGAGATCTTATCTGACCAGGGAACACCATTTATGTCCCAAGTAACAAAAGAGCTATGTAAACTCCTAAAAATCAAGCATCTCAGAACCTCAGTCTATCATCCACAAACACATGGTTTAGTGGAAAGGTTCAATAAAACCTTAAAGAGCATGTTACGCCGGGCGGTCGATAAGGATGGGAAAAACTGGGACTGTTTGTTACCATACCTGTTATTTGCCATTAGGGAAGTTCCCCAGTCATCCACAGGCTTCTCCCCGTTTGAACTATTGTATGGCCGACATCCAAGGGGCTTACTGGATATAGCCAAAGAAACTTGGGAACACGATGTTACCCCTTACAGAAGTGTAATAGAGCATGTTGCCCAAATGCAGGACCGCATTGCTGCAGTCCTACCCATAGTGAGGGAACACATGGAGAAAGCTCAAGAAGCACAAAGGAATACGTATAATAAGGGTGCTAGGGTCAGAATTTTTTTTCCAGGTGATAGGGTACTAGTTCTGGTTCCCACCGTGGAGAGTAAATTCCTTGCTAAATGGCATGGGCCATATGAGGTCTTGGAAAGAGTGGGAGAAGTAAATTATAGGATAAGGCAGCCAGGTAGGAGGAAACCTGAGCAAATTTACCATATAAACCTACTCAAGCCCTGGAAAGATAGAGAGGTCTTGTTAACCCTAGTACCCCCAGGTCCGTCAGAGAATCAAGAAACTGACCCAGAGGTTAGCATAGCTGAAACACTGTCCGTGCATCAGAAACGAGAGGTCCAGAGTTTAGTGAGAAGGAACAAAGAAATCTTCTCTACACAGCCAGGTAAAACTAACGTAATTAAACATGACATAGTCTCTGAACCGGGGGTCCGAGTTAACCTTAAACCGTACCGAATCCCAGAGGCCAAGAGAGAGGCTATAAGTTTAGAGGTTAAAAAAATGCTAAAACTAGGCGTAATTGAGGAATCCCAAAGTGGGTGGAACAGCCCTATAGTTTTAGTCCCAAAGCCAGACGGTACAACAAGGTTTTGTAATGACTACCGGAAACTAAACGCGGTGTCAAAATTTGATACTTATCCTATGCCCAGGGTGGATGAACTTGTAGAGAGACTGGGCAAAGCCCGATATCTCACAACCCTAGACCTAACAAAAGGGTACTGGCAGGTTCCCCTCACAGAAAGGGCAAAAGAAAAAACAGCCTTCTCAACCCCAGACGGCCTCTTTCAATATAAGGTGCTGCCTTTTGGCTTACATGGAGCTCCCGCCACATTCCAAAGAATGATGGATAAAATTTTAAAACCACATGTTCGGTACGCTGCCGCCTACCTGGATGATGTGGTAATCCATAGTGAAGATTGGCAGTCCCACCTTCCAAAGGTCCAAGCTGTGCTCGACGCAGTTCGGTCTGCTGGACTAACTGCTAACCCCGCTAAATGCACTATTGGTCTGGAGGAGGCCAAGTATCTGGGGTATTCTATTGGTAGAGGGTTACTCAAACCACAAACACTCAAAGTAGAGGCGATACAAAATTGGCCAAGGCCAGTCACAAAAAAACAAGTAAGGACCTTTTTGGGGTTAATTGGCTACTATAGGAGGTTTATTCCCAATTTTGCAACTAAGGCAACCCCACTAACCGACCTCACAAAAGCAAGAGGACCGCTAATGGTAAAGTGGTCCCCCGAAGCCGAACAGGCCTTTAGAAGCCTGAAAGAAGCTCTCTGTGCCCAACCAGTGTTGGTCACACCTGACTTCTCCAAAGAGTTCGTAGTCCAAACCGACGCATCTGAGGTAGGGCTGGGGGCGGTACTCTCCCAGGAGTCTCAAGGGGAGGAGCACCCCATCCTTTATTTAAGTAGGAAACTAAATCCCCAGGAGAAAAATTACTCCATAGTCGAGAAAGAGTGTCTCGCAATAAAGTGGGCTGTAGAGACACTCAAGTATTATCTGTTGGGGAGAAAGTTCCGATTGGTCACCGATCATGCACCCCTTACCTGGATGTGTCAAAATAGGGAGAAGAACGCTAGGGTGACCAGGTGGTTCCTAAGCCTACAGCCCTTTAAATTTTCTGTGGAACACAGGTCGGGGCACAAACATGGCAATGCCGACGGGTTGTCAAGGATGCACTCCCTAATATCCATGGTCGCTCACCCCTCGAGGTCTGAGCTGGGGGGGAGGATATGTGACAGAAACCAGGGGTTGGTAATAAACTCCATATACAGGGCTCCCAGGATACTGAACAGTTTCTGTCCTGTCTAAGCTGAACAGGGCAGCCTCGTGGTACAGGCACTCCATTCCACAGTTTGTCTGCTGCCTGTTTTCTGTCACCTGTCATGCTGATTAGAGTTCAGGTATATAAGACCTGTTTCCTGTTTCCTCTGGGCCCCCGCCCAAGAGCCTGGAAGGCTGCTGAACTGCAGAGGGGTGAGAAAGCCTCTTTCCCAAATCGCTTCATTCATTCTGTTAGTTTGTCTAAAGACTGCAAAGGTACTTATTTTGTTGGTGGAAGTGGACAAGCCACTTCCAACTCTGAGTCAGGGACATCTAAGTTTAAGTTATCGCTCAGACGAGCAGCTTTTTGTTTGGCTTTGTTTTCTGTTTAAACTGTGGCAGTCTCAGTGCCTGGGACTGAATAAACCAGGCATAGCCTGTTTAAAGGAACAGTACGTGACGTCTCATCATTTAACCTACCCTAAAAGACCGTGTTCTAACAGTCCCGGACAGACGGCGGAGCCCCGGAGTAAGCCGTTTGTCACAATATATATATGTATATATATATATGTATGTATATATATGTATGTATATATATGTATGTATATATATGTATAACAAAACAAAACAAAAACATTAAGGAGCGCCTACTATAACAACCTATAAATTGTGAGTGAATTAGCTACTGTGTTGAAACAACCAATGGGGTGGCCAGGGGGGGGTAATAATATAAGATGGATCCTATGTTAAAAAAATTATATCACATAATAACTAATAAAATTTTAATAAAAAATGCTATAAAAAATATATAAAAGTATACAAAAAAACTTTAATTACTAAAAAATAAAAATAAAATAAAAATGAATAGCTAAAAAATAATATCACATGAAATAAGTATATATATGTATGTATATATATATATGTATATATATATATGTATATATATATATATATATGTATATATATATATATGTATATATATATATATATATGTATGTATATATATATATATATGTATATATATATATATGTATATATATATATGTATATATATATACAGTGCTCGACAAACCCGGTCGCCAACTCGCCAGCTGCGATCGGATATTGGCTCGTGGCCAGTAGCTTTTCTCCTGCTCTGCAAAAACAAAATCCCCTGCTCGCAAAAAAAAAAAAATCCCTCTGGCTGTGACGCGGCTTGGAGTTGCCAGGACTTCAAACCGCCCTTCCTTCTCTGCACGGGTAAGTAATGGGGGGGGTTGGGGGTGCGCGCGCGTGTGTCTGCTGCTGCTCCTCCTCCTCTTCCTATATATCCTCCTGTATAATTGTGTCACCTCCTGCTTACAAGACCTGCACTGATCCGGTCATGGAGAGGATGTGGACAGATGCTTGAGGTGGGGGGGAATTTAATGCACTGTAATAAATATTTATATATACTGTACTGTTCTGGTGCTTCACCCCCCTCCCTCCGGTGCCCACGCGGCTTGTGTGTCACTCCCCCCTCCCTCCGGTGCTAGCGCGGCTTGTGCGGCTCTCCCCCCCCTCCCTCCGGTGCCCGCGTGGCTTGTGTGTCACTCCCCCCTCCCTCCGCTGCCCACGCAGCTCGGGTGTCTCTCCCCCCTCCCTCCGGTGCCTGCGCGGCTCGTGCGGCTCTCCCCCCCCCTCCCTCCGGTGCCCGCGCGGCTTGTGTGTCACTCCCCCCTCCCTCCGGTGCCCGCGCGGCTTGTGTGTCACTCCCCCCTCCCTCCGCTGCCCACGCAGCTCGGGTGTATCTCCCCCCTCCCTCCGGTGCCTGCGCGGCTCGTGCGGCTCTCCCCCCCCCTCCCACCGGTGCCCGCGCGGCTCGTGCGGCTCTCCCCCCCCCCTCCCTCCGGTGCCCGCGCGGCTTGTGTGTCACTCCCCCCTCCCTCCGGTGCTAGCGCGGCTTGTGCGGCTCTCCCCCCCCTCCCTCCGGTGCCCGCGTGGCTTGTGTGTCACTCCCCCCTCCCTCCGCTGCCCACGCAGCTCGGGTGTATCTCCCCCCTCCCTCCGGTGCCTGCGCGGCTCGTGCGGCTCTCCCCCCCCCCTCCCTCCGGTGCCCGCGCGGCTTGTGTGTCACTCCCCCCTCCCTCCGGTGCTCCTGCTGCCCACGCAGGGCGGGAGGTAGTAGCGGGGTGTTTCTCT
>NC_134483.1:83054844-83122344 GCF_040206685.1 Ascaphus truei
CTTCACGGTATGACTAGTATGCAGTCCTAACACTAACTGTGAAAATTCTCATTTACCTCTGCAGTGGAGGGAGAATGACCACAATGGATCTGTCCGGCACAGGAACATGGAAAAACCTGATACTTAAAAAGTGGGGAGAGGTGACCTTAAACTCTGGGAGGAGGGGCCACTAACCTCCAATCAACTGATAGTTGAAAATAAGGTCAAATCTGGGGTTAGATATTGTTGAGATTGTGTGTTTATGAATTTTCAACTGGTATCAGTTGATTGGAGGCTAGTCATATCCTTTAATCTAATCATAACCTTTAATCATATCGGTTGCAGGGACAAGGCAACAACACGTGGGTTTCTGAATTGGCTGGTTAATTTAGCCTAAAAAATATGGCATACAAAAATGTACTCTACTCTTTGTACGGCTTGCATCTATGATCTATCCTGGCTAAGGTCTTATAAGCTTTCAAGCCTGTAAGCATTGCCTATATAGTTAGGTAGGCTTGCAGCAGTAGCACCTTAATTTGCAGCACTTGAGCAGGCTACCCAGAGTGTGTGCTGTACTCCGTGTCTCTGTAATCCTTCTGTGAAATGCAGGGTGGCAGGGCAGCGGCAGCATCTTGCTTGCTGAGCACTTTTAAATCCTTCACTTTTTTCCTCCAATGAAGTCACCATGACGTTTCTCGTGAGAGCTTGCACAGTGTCCACAGGGTCGGGTGTCTCCTAGGCCAAGGCCTTTGTGTGAGTGGCGCGCAATGGGGTGCCTGGCAGTGCTCGTTCCCGGCAGCAACGCGACCTGGTGGACTCCAGGCAGCGCACGCCGGGGAGGCATGGCAGGAGCATGGCGGGGGCTTGGCCATGACGTCACGCGGCTGGTTCGCCCTCATTGGCTGCCGTGACGTGGCCAGCGCTCCGTCAACACAAGACAAAATACTTGTATTTTCAAAATGTGGTCGCGCATCGTGCCGGGGGGCGCAGCTGCTACTTGGGCCCGCCCCATAGAGGGCCGTATCTTGTGTGCGCCGCACACGCCGTCGCTATCGCAGCCGCAGCCACTGGGGTCCTAGCCTTAGGACTGAAGCGCACTCTCGTGCTTGCACAAGCAGCTTCTGGAGCTTTGAGCCTTAGCATCTTGGTAGCCCCACAGAACAGCAACTCCTTGGAGAGTGGATGACCGGGCTTCAGCGGGAGAGAGAGGCAGACAACTCCCGTGGATCGACTACTGAGTAGACAGGTAAGTCCCCTCTACATTACAGAAAAACACAAACCTCTACTTCAGCTAAGATAGGACAGATAAGAAGACTACTGTACCTGGGGAGGAAAGGAGGGACTAATTATGGTCCTCCCACGTGTAGAGATTTATGTACTGTTTCTTAGCTGTAAAGTGGAACTTAGCCCATTGTGACCACTGCCATAAGGACAAACAGGAAAAAAAAAAAAGCTGTGTGTGCTGTGCACGCGCATAGTAAGTGAAACTTCTTTGACTTTTGTCACAGAAATTGTGTTTGTGATGTTTTAATTAAAAATCAAAATACAATTTCTTTGACAAAATGCAAATAAATTTGGACTTAGAATGTGCGTGCTCGGCACACATACCCTGTATTAGCTATTTGCACTAAGCGTGAATTCCTCGTGCGTGTGACTGTGTGTGTGCGTGTGACTGTGTGTGTGCGTGTGACTGTGTGTGTGCGTGTGACTGTGTGTGTGTGCGTGTGACTGTGTGTGTGTGCGTGTGACTGTGTAGTGTGCGCGTGTGACTGTGTGTGTGTGTGTGTGCGTGTGCGTGTGTGATGTATGCGCACCCATCCTGCACCTTGCATATGCCCCTGCACCTCGCATATGCCCCTGCACCTCGCATCACCCCCCTGCACCTCGCATATGCCCCTGCACCTCACATCACCCCCCTGCACCTCGCATCCCCCCCTGCACCTCGCATCACCCCCTGCACCTCGCATCACCCTCCTGCACCTTGCATCACCCCCCTGCACTTCGCATCAACCCCCTGCACCTCACATCATCTCCCTGCACCTCACATCACCTTACATCATCTCCCTGCACCTCACATCACCCCCCTGCACCTCGCATCCCCCCCTGCACCTCGCATCACCCCCCTGCACCTCGCATCACCCTCCTGCACCTCGCATCACCCCCCTGCACCTCGCATCAACCCCCTGCACCTCACATCATCTCCCTGCACCTCACATCACCTCACATCACCTCCCTGCACCTTACATCACCCCCCCTGCACCTCACATCACCCCCCCTGCACCTCACATCACCACCCCTGCATCTCACATCACCCCCCTTCACCTCCTCACATCACCCCCCTTCACCTCCTCACATCACCCCCCTTCACCTCCTCACATCACCCCCCTTCACCTCCTCACATCACCCCCCTTCACCTCCTCACATCACCCCCCTTCACCTCCTCACATCACCCCCCTTCACCTCCTCACATCACCCCCCCTTCACCTCCTCACATCACCCCCCTTCACCTCCTCACATCACCCCCCTTCACCTCCTCACATCACCCCCCTTCACCTCCTCACATCACCCCCCTTCACCTCCTCACATCACCCCCCTTCACCTCCTCACCTGCACCTCCCCTCACCCCCTGCACCTCCGATCACCCCCTGCACCTGCGAGCACGGCGGCAGAGCAGTGTGGTAGGAGGAGGGATGGGCACAGGTTGTGTTGCCCCGCAGTGCCGGGGATCAGGGCAGGGAGGACGGCACATACGGCGAGGAGGCCCATGTGAGTGTGACGGCCCCCCCCCCCCCGGGGAAGAACACCATGATGACGGTGGGGGAGTGTGGGGGGAGGAATAGAGGGGGTAATTGGGGGAGAGGGGTGGGGGAAGGTTGAGATGCGGCCGCACCGGGCCCGCCGTATGCGTGGAAAGCGGCGCGCTCAAAACCCCCCGCTTCCCACTTTACCCGAGCAGGAGCCAGGAGTCACTGGCGCCATCGCGCATGCGCGGCACGGCAGTAGGCAGCGGGCGGGGAACGGCGGCCGTTATGAGCGGCGCCGCATGTCAGAGGCTGTGTGGGGGGTGCAGTGGCCATTAGGAGCGGCGCCAGCGGCTATCGCCGCCGCCGCCGCATCTGATTTGTGGAGCGGGTGTGATGTCAGTGTTGGGGTCGGGCTGAGCCAGAACACAGCCCGGCCTCAACTGCCAGCACTGACGTCACATCCGTTTCATTTCTGTCTCCACAATTCTTTTTTGCCCCATCACGAATGAGGTGCCACTAAGGAAGTTTCACTTCAAAAATAAGTATTTAACTCTATCATTTGTCAAATTGGACGTGGCACTAGAGCTTTTTGTCTTTTGTTCTATACATGGTTGGTCACAATCCTAAAAGCACTGCTTTTGACACAAATATATATGATGTGGTGAATTTCGGTTCTGCGCTTACCAGGGCTGTGTTTGTGTTTGTTACTTTAAAGCTGCAGACCAAGCAATATCCTACATGGTTTTTTTTTTTCTTATAAATCAGTTTTGTACTATGAAAAAATATTGTAGCATTTTTTTTTTTTTTTAATAAATCTGAATGGCATGTTTAATGTATTTAAGAATCACTCAAATGAGAAGAAACAACAGTGGATTATGTTTGAAAAAACAGGTCAAGGCTTGACCAAAAAATGATACTGCAGTATATGTAGAACAAAAAAACAAAAAATAGGTGTTTTCAAAATGTATGAATTTTTTTTTAGAGACAAGAACATGATAAAAATAGGTGCAAAGCTCTAAACAGGAAACGACAATATGTAATAGAATGTCTTTTGGGTTGAGCATGCACACCTTTACTGACTGTACTGCAACTGAATAAATATGGTGCACCAAATGCATTCCGGGGTCTTTTCCTGCAGTAGATCTCAGTGTGTATATGCGGCTTGGAGCTTCCTCAAGGAACCCACTATACACCAGTAATGAAAAAGCACGCTTGCCATCTAAACTTTCCCTGAGATTGTCTGTCTGTTGGAAAGTCTGTTTATTTGGAGCTGCATTCTAACTAGGGTTTGTATACTGAATTTTTTATAACTTCAATGATATTAATTTTATTTTTTATCCTGTTGTGAAGTCACTTGCGTTTACTTTTCTCTATCACAGTTCCCATAATTTCCTTGACTTCCTTTGGGGCACGAGATTTGAGACAGGCTTCTCCCAATCTTTGGAACAATCTGCCTCATACAGGTCGAGAAGCCCGCTCTCTGGAAATCTTGAAAAACAGGCCCAAGACCTACCTTGTTTACCCAGGCATTTAATTAATGAACCACAATCTGTCTGACATTTAATAGCTACATTACCGTCCCATCCTGTATTGTATCTTTCCTAGTGTTTAGTCTCTTTTCTAACCTTAAATGTTTTCTTCTACTTTTTTCCTTTTTGTAACTTTGAAGTACTTTGAGTTCCATTAGGAGAAAAGAACTACAGTATATATAAATATAGTTATTATTATTATTTTTACTGAAGGTTTCTTAGAAAATGTTGGGACATTTCCATGACCTGAACTATTTTCTACCCACCAAAACATATGTCTGGGTTATTTGATAAAAAAATTATGATAAGAAATATTTTTCCTTAAATAAATATGAAAGACAAAACTTTCCGACAGATTACACTTTTATCTGACATGTAAGTGTAGTCAATAGGGGACATCATGAATATTTCTGCAAGCTGTCTTCTTATGCGAAATAGTCATGTTTTGGTTTAAATAGCTTGATTTAATAGGGTTGGGACATTAACGAACAGTTTTACCACAGAAACACATTTGTTTCTGAGCACATTGCACATTTATGCATTTTATGAAGAATTTGCAAATGTATTAATTTATTCGTTTCATTCATTCGTTTCAGTTTGAAGCATATTATTATATTATATTGTCAGGCATAATACCCATGACTCGCAAAGCATTCAATCTAATTTGTAGCCTGAGACATATAGGAGTATTAGCTGCCTGACCAGCAAAATTCACAAGAAGCTGCACTATGATTGAAATCTGGTCCCCCCCCCACACTGCAAAGGTCCACACAACTATTATTGGTGAATTTGCAGGTACCTTCCGATTCCCAGCGCTGACTGACATCAAGTAAGAAACAGGGATGTAAAGGGGACAATGTGTCACTTTTAATCAACAAATTTAGCTTCATTCTAAAAGCGTAAATCTGTCAGAGGTAACTAGAAACATTAAAAACTATCTACATTTAAGGCCCCCAAAAAGGTTAGACGAAAAACATTTGAGCCGCACAAATTTTTTTATTGGCAAACAAAAAAAGTAACAACCTTGTGAAAGTTTCAAACCTTTGTATATTTAGACATAGATATAGCTAAACAAAAAAAAATCAATGACACGTGGATATGATCCATCTTTTATTTTCCCAAAAGGGTAACAAAGAAGATATATAACACTCGCATGTGTTGTTATTTATAGCATAACCAAGTTGAGAACAAAAAAAAGCTACGTTCAAAGCTGCTACTCAGGGCCGCTTTATACATTAGGCCGACTAGGCACAACAAACCTTTTAGGGCCTACAATATTTCACTTGAACAGAATACCTAAACAAAAAAAATCACAAAATAAGAGAAAACAGCACATTTTAATTTAAAATGCCTTCGAAGTATCGATACCTTTAAATATAGAAACAAAAGCAAACGATGAAATTAGCATAAAAATGAGTAAAAATATCGGACACACAGGCCTCTAGAAATAAAAGTGCCTAGGGCCTACGAAGGTCTTAAAACGGCCTTGCTGCTACTTCCACTATAAGTGGACAAGTTAGGCTGGGAAATGTTAGGTTGGGTAAAGCAATAAAAAGAACAAGTTACTAACGATGATCCCATAGAATTGTTAAAGCTTTTCACTAACAGGTTTGAGCTAGCAAGGTAAGCCAATTACCTTTTTTTTTTATAAAAATTCAAGTGATTTGAATGAATTGCAGACTTGCAGACTCATCGGTAGCTTTCCAAAGTGCAGTTTAGTATCTGTCCAGCTGACATTTACATGAGCAAATTCCAAAAGTTACTGTAGTCTTTAGTGAATACTGAAGCATTATGCTGTGGTGTCTGCAAGCAGTGAGCAGCCTTGAAAGTACCGTGCTGTTATGTGCTTTCCAATGACCGTGTATTTCTATTACTGCAACTATTCTTTAGGGAGAAATAATATCTTTCATTAGATTATCTTCTGTGAAGATAAGAAAGTCATTATAGAACAAGTGAAATGAGTGGTAATCACATCAGACTAATCAAGCAATTCATTATATGTTTAACTGCTCATTCTCTAAATCCATAAAAAATGACGACAGTGTTGATTTTGAAATGCCAGTGATTTATGCATCAATGCATATATTGTTGCTAGCATTTCTATTCAATGTGAAGAAATCTACATTTACAAAAAACTTTTTTTTCCACTTCCAGCGGTAAGTATTGTATGTGTAAACTTTTTCAGACTAAAGGAACTACAGGCAATTGGTCCAGAGCATGTATGTAAAACGAAAATGTACTTAAAGTGAAGCACTTCAGGGACTTCCGGTATGGCGCCGAGGGAGTAAGACACACTCCAGTGAAGCTCCTGCTGGCTCCCAAGGGAAATTCGAAATATCAGCACAAAAACTGAAAAAAAATTACCTAAAAAGACAACCACCTCGGAGGGGAGACTTCCGACTTCCAATCTATGGAGAAATATATTTCTAAAAACAGAACCATGGCCCCAAAAAATCAGAGATTGGAGAAAACAGACAAGAAAAAAGATCCTCATAAAATGGCCGACAGCCATGAGGGAGAGAGAACAAATCTGAGAGAAGAGGTCTCTGAAGCTAGCAATTCTCCCCACACACAGCAAAGCTTGGACTATGACATAATAGCCAAGGCAGTGGCTAAATAATTATTGCCCAAGCTAAATCTAAACTCTGAGAAAATACAGCAGGCTATTAATGAGCTCAGGGGGGAACTCACCTCACATGCATCCAGAGTTGAAGAAACAGAAATCAGAGTAAATACAGTGGAAGACGCTCTGAGCTCAATGCAGGAAAATTTTTCCGATTTGCAAAAAAATAAATAAAGCCTAAGAAAAAATGGATGACCTAGAGAATCGCTCCAGGAGAAATAACATCCAAATTATAGGGGTCCCAGAGTTCCTTAAACAAAGTGACTTGCTAAACTTTTGCCAAAAATGGCTACCGGAAAAAATGGGCATAATAAGAAAAGACGAACTAATCAAAGTTGAGAGAGCCCACAGAATAGGGCAACTCAAAGAACATCAGAATTCTAAGCCAAGACCCATTATAGCCCGCTTCCTGGATTTTAATGATAAAAACAATATTATCAGGGCTTTCAAAGAAACCGAACAGCTACAGTATGAAGGAAAGTGAAGCACTACCTTTTTTCCACTTATCGATGCATGTTCTGTACTGCAATCGTCCTATACGTGCATAACTGATGTGAATAACGTATTTGTAACAGGCTCTGTAGACTCCCCGCTTGCGCACAGCTTCGGTACAGGTAGGGAGCCGGTATTGCTGTTCAGGACGTGCTGACAGGCGCATGCACGAGCTGCCGTTTGACTATTGGGCGACATGTCCTTACTCGCGAGTGTACTTAAAGTGAGTGTCCTTAAACTGTGTAGGAAATCTCTCAATTTTTGGCAGCACAAATAGAAATCAGGTAGAAAATTAGAAAATAATTTTGGCATGACAATAAGTCTATCAAGTGTTAATTTTGAGTGCATAATAGTTCATCTTCCTTATATAAGCATATGGCATCTCAATGTGTGTTTATTTGTTTGTTTTCATTTAGTTTGATTTCATTTGACGATATCAATCTCCAACTCACCTTTGATCCGGTATCACGTGCCCTAGGGCGTCGTCCCCACTGCTCGTGGCTGTGCCAGCTACAGCATGCACGACGCGAACAAGATACGGCCCTCTTTGGGGCCGGCCCCAGTCACTGCCTGCGCACGCCTGTAAAAAGCGCAATGCGCGACCACCTTTGCCAAAAGACAAGATTTTTGTCTTTTGGCGCGGTGGCAGAGCGATGCCATGTCACGGCGGCGGTTCAGCCAAAGACGGCGAACCAACCGTGTGATATCATGGCCGCGCCCCCACCACATTGCGAGCGCCTGCTCTTCTCTGGATGCACAACCACAGACCACAGATCGCGGCTGAAACTGGTGCATGCATCGCCAGGCGTTCCGAAAGACCCGTGCATGCAGTGACTGGGGCCATAGTCTTGCTGCCTGCTACACCTACTCTCACTCCATTAGACTGCATGATTTAATGCTATGGCAGGTGTGTCTCAGTCTACTGAGTTTACAAGTTGTATCCTGCTTTCTTTCTCACCTAAGTTCATGCTTAAAAATGACTGCTGTAGTCTGAAACATAATATAAATAACATAAGTACAGTGTGCATCATTTCTGAAAACAACTATTTTACCATCCAGAAACTTGTTTCACATCTTTCTCTCATGTCATTCAGCCTTTCACAAATTAATTGTCTGTCACCCTTTGCAGGGAGGAGTGGCTCAGGGAGTAAAGGCACTGACTCTGTAAACAACGGCACTGAGTTTGAATCAGGGGAACCCGGTGTCAGCTCCTTGTGACCTTGGATAAGTAATTTTATCTCCCTAGATACTGACCAGAAATACTTGTGATGCAAAAGGGGAGGCAAAATAGAAACTAGTAGCTATAGGCCTTTCATTGTCTGATGTTTCCAACTTTCATGAATATAGTTTTTTTTTAAATGTATATTTGCATATCTTATCTATTATGTTATAAACTGACCTTCCCTTGTCTCGTTTGCAACTAGGAGAGAGGAAATATTTCTCAGTTTCACTGTTCATTCTTTTCCTTCCCAAACCTTGCAGTGAAGTGCACAAACTAATCCTTTATTGCACATTTGCCAGTTGGATTCATTTCAGTTGACTATGTTTGAGGAGTCAGCCAGAAAAAGACCCAATTTCCACCAAAAAAATGAAAGGCACTTTTCACACTAAAAGCATAATTATTATCTCAGATGTTTCTCACCATAGAGACTTGCTATGGGTATGGCTGTGTATATGCTATGTTTGTACTTAAAACAAAAAAAAAGGCCAAACTCCTGGATATTTTAAGCCTCTGTGGTTTGTGGGTGAAGCCAGATATTCACAACTGCTAAAGAAATGAAAGATGAGAAGAGGGGCATGTTATTTGACATTAAACTGAACATTAGTAGTTGCTATGTTGTATAATCCCCTGCTTTATGAACAGCCTGTAATGTTTTCTGGGTGACATCGTTAACATGGGCCAATTAGGTTTCTCTGTGATGGGGGAAGAAAATTATAGCAATGCTGTTGCTGAGCACATTTACACTCACGTCTATGGATAAAATTGCTCTAACGGTCTTGTTCAAGGCTCCTTATCTTTTTTGTCTAAAATCAGGCATTTTAAACTGAAACCTCTAACAGCAAAATATGTATTTTTAATACCCCTAAAAACAATTGAGTGCATACCTACAAAACTACCCATACCTACATCTTTACTAAATGTGGAAACATTGAGTAGGAAAATATGACAGGGAGCATTTATTCATATTATAAAACCAGCAAAAGGTCACCTTTGGCACGTTGACTTGAGTATTCCTAAATATATAATAGGCAAAGTATATTTTTTATTCATTGTGTTTCTAAAAGGAGTTTGGTCCAAGAATGCATTTTTTTTTAATTGCATTCATAATGCATCTTTTTTCTAATATATTAATTTATGTGTAACCCCTTGTAAAATGCATGCAGCACTCACACCCACTGCCCCCAGTCAGACTCCTCACCAATGTGCGCTCAACATGTGACTCATGATGGGCATAGCATTAGCCAATGGACATGAGAGAGGGGGGACTAAGGTGGAGAGGAGTCTTTAAGAGGCCCTGGCGGAGCATGCGGTGGGAGAGCTGCTGCATCATGTGGGATCTTCGGACTGGCAAGTGGTGGTTTAAGAGCCAGTCCGCGATCCATATGTGGTTAGCCGATGCTGGCTGGAGGGAGTGCAGGTTGACTTCACGAGTGGGACCCAGTGGACCATCCATCGGACAACAGCAGGAGGCATGCGCACTGTCAGAGGGGATCCTCAATGGAAGCAAATGAAAGGGTACTGAAGGATTTGCGAAGTACCTGCCTGCTACCTAAATACACCAATTCAGAGCTCCAACAGTGTGCCTGCACTTTCATGCAGGTCTGAATACCTAGAGTTGGGTGGTATCAGAGAGAGACATGGACACACACTTGTTTTGTGGGGATTGTTTATGTTCTTGTGTATTGCATGTGCATTCAATGATCCTCCAGTTGAGGATCGTATTTGTTTAGCTGGTTATATGAAGACAATTACCCTGTAAATACCTGTGTGATATAAACATTACTATAGTCTGCCTCTTTTTGTCTGGCCTACGACAACGTGTGGTGTAACATATATAGAAGGAGGACTCAGGCCCTCACCTCAGCATTATGTAGTGGTCTGAGCTAATTTAGAAGGGTTACATTGGAGGAGCTGCTGAGATTCTTTTTTAATTTTTTTCTCCTTGTAATTGGTGTGATACACGACACACTTTCCCTCGTCTATAACAGTCAGACAAGGGCAATGGTAACATTGTACCCAGCAAAAGACAGGGGTGCCCAATGCTACATCCAATTGACAAAACATATAAAGTAATACGTATAAAGTTTGAATACTTCAATAATAATAATATTTACTTAAGTTATAAAAAAAATAATAATATTTACTTGGTTATTTGGTTAAACCCTTTGGCCAAATCATCATAAGCCTGCATACCACGTCAAGGTAAACCAAAATTAATGCAGGTCCTACACTACACTGTCAATCCTTCCCTTTATCTCTGTATGAGGGGAAAGAATCATAGTAGATCCTGTTCTTTGCAGCAAAGTGAAATGGCTGAAATGATATGTTCCGGGGAGGAGCAGGCTGTCCATTAGGAACGCTCCTGCTTCAGACATATGGTTCCCCAGTTCACACTCATATCAGCTGTGTGCTGTATTGCTGCTGCTCCCGCCAGCTGAACACGGATTTATGTTGCTGCCACCGCCACCAGGACCTCTGCTGCTCCCAGATGTCGAGAGATAACTCTCAATGCATTACTTCCTGGTAAAATATTTTATAAATAAAATAAGTAAATATGTATGATGCAAACGGTTTACGGAAAAATACTGTATTATTTTACATGGTCATTTCCAAAGTCTGGTCTTGCACACAAAAACTCATATGCAAAAATCAACAAAATAGTAACAGTCCTAAGCAACATTGTTGCTAGTGCAATTCAACTTACAGTTTTTAGTGAAGTGAAAATGTCGAAATGTTCCCATATGCAAATATACTGGCCTTTGCTTGTGTAGGGTTGGCACTGTTGGAAGTGTTAAGAAAGAAACCTTTGTATCAATTTGGACCGCAACATTTCCTAGAAAATGAAGTTGCTTCACGAAGCGAGATTCCTATCCAAGGGCATTTATTTTGCATGTGAAGAACAATTCTTAATTGTCCAATCCCTGCTTCCAATTTGGCCTTGGATTCTGCCTCATTTCTATGGCCCTTCAGAAAGTGCATTGGACTATTTGCAGGCGTTCTCTGACTTAAAACACTGATCAAAGTCTTAATTGGGTTGCTGAACAAAACTGAGATGTGACTCATGAGCATTTGTTCAGATAATAAAATGCATCAGCATGAGGTCCATTAGCATGCCTATGAACTGTAATGTTGTTTAGGCTCTAATTTAGCATGCCTCACCAGGATAGCCAAATCTGCTATTAAACACCAGTGGCCATGTTGCCTTTTGATGCACTGCTAATATTGAAAGCGCTTGTTTCTTTTTGTCTAATCAAAACATCCAGAACATTGTATTTTGCATAATGGAACTAAATTATTGGTACGTTTTATAGAGAGAGTTGCACAATTATGCAAAATTCCCCTTTCTGCTAAGGGCTCTTTCAATAGGAGATCTACTCCCACTTAGATTTTTTTCTTTTTTCTGTACATATTCCCTTCATTTAGCCTTTATTATATTGATCATGTACCTCACTTGGCCTTTATCATACTGATCACATACTTCACTCAGGATTTATCATACTTGTCACATATGGCACACCTGTGAACATGAGAGAAAAGGATGGTGTGGTTAGCGCTAGAAGCTAAACTATAATGATCAAATAAATATATAATAAATGGGATGTGAAACACTCAAATAAAACCTTACAATACTAACGCAAGGCTGCCAGGAATTACTGACCCAAAACAAAGTCAGTTGATAACAGAAAACAAAATACAAACCGACGCCAAAAATATCCAAAGACAGTCTATTGAAAGTCCAAATGGAGTAAGATGAAAAGAATAGCTTCAATACTTGCACTTCCAGAAAAGTAGATTTTTCACAGCCAGATAGTACATCATATGTGAAATATAAACAGAAAACATATCATAGTGCAAAACTGCTACGAAATGAACATGGAACACAAACACTGAAACAAACAACAAATAACAATGGACAAATATAAGCAAGGCTGACTAAAAAAGAGCTAATTTAATACAACAATTAATATAAAATAACAAATAAGAACACTGACAAGCAACTGGTCCGGTTGGTCTAAAACCAAAATCCTACTCACAAGAACTTGGGAGTAAAATCGCAGTGTGCTGCAGTCTTTAGGGATGTCAGCTTATCCTCCGGTGGTGTTGGGCAAATCCAAACACCACTCCGACGCTGTTGCACTTCCTGGATCGATCACTTGGCCTGGGATCAGAGGCCTGGGATGCAGGGGTAGTCAGGTCCGGTTCCGAGGTCAAGGCAGGCGGCAAAGGGGTAGTCAGAATCAGCTCAAAGGTCGAGACTGGCAGCAGGCAAAACAAAGGCAAGGCAAAGCTCAGGCAGGAAAAGGTACAAGTACTTTGCACGAGCAAAGCTGAATACCAACTGCCTGCTACTGAAAAGCCAGAGGCAGCAGATGGCAATGAGGTCTAAATCCTTTAGACTACTAAAGCCCAAAGTACTACTTATTAAAGATTAGCTTTAATATGCAAAAATACAGTACTTAGATTACAGAAAACAATTATTACAAGAAAAACTGTTATAATAAATGTAGACAGTTTCTTAAAATAAAAATAAACATTATCAAAAATTCCTAAATGTTACCACGTCATAGGTTCTTCCCAGATAGGTCACTGGCGTAGAAAAGATGAGAATTCACGTCAGATCACAAAACACACCTCTGTTAAATTCTAATTTTTCTATTCACAAAAGCAAGTTTTTATGCCTAAGGCCTTCCATTGAAAACAACATAAGCCCAACCTTGTCGTCAATCAGCTAGTGACAGTTTTACTTAATATTCACGTTTGCATATGAAATATGACCATATAACTTGTATTTTTGCATGAGAAACAAATCTGTCCTTGGCACCTCTTCATTATGATATGTTTGGCATCATTTGATTTGTCAAATCTCAACGGTTACAAATATCTATTTGTTATTCTTGATATCTTCAAATGTAATAAATTTACTCTTTCGTAATACACTCTTAGCAACGCCCCTAATACTTTGCAGAATTCTCCAAATGTCTTTCAAGGTACATTTGAAAATGTCCTCTTTACTCTAGTGTCGGGAAGCCATATTTTAATCACTGCGGGAAAAAACAGATGCCCTTATCCCTATACTCTATCAATTCATATAAACTAGGTCTGGTAAAGGGTTGAACAGGCAATAAAAACAATTCTTGTCTTTTGAAGACAATTTGTAACCAACGTAACCCCTCGTGTGCCAGATTGATTAAAATACTTAATATATCATGATATTATGATAATACTAATCGCATCCTTCATTCAGCCATTATCATTCTGATCGCATACTTCACTCAGCCTTTAGTATACTGATCACATACCTCACTCAGCATTTATCATACTGATCACATAGCTCAATTTATATAGTAGGAATTTTGTTTTGTGGGAACATTGGTGTCTCCACTAACATCAAAGGGGATTTTCTAAAAATATTATACAACACGATTACTGCCCCATTCTTTCACTTACATCTGAATGCCTATGTGGTTTTAAATTTGCGGTAGGTATTATACCTTCTGTGATCTTTGTTATTGTTATTTTTTAAGTTAAAATTTTGAGTCTAAATTTGCAAAGCTACCAAACTACATGTAAATTATGAGACAACGTTTAAAAATGTTAAAGCATGTGTTGTCATTTTATTACAATCTCAGAATTTGTTGACAAGTCAGACTGGGGCTTTAAATGTTTGTAGATACTAGGACACAGCGTTCCCAGTGTACCGTGCTCAACTGCAGGAAATCTTTAGATGTCCATTTGAAATAATGCCTCTATATGAGGGAAACAGGGAGACACCACTCTCTACAGATATATAGATATAAATGTGTCTCTGATTATATCTCCTGAAGTATGGGGGAACTGTATTATATTGGTGAGTGTCAGTAAAAAATCTCTGACCTCCCAGTAACACAGAATGTTGTATCCCCCCTGGAGAAAAGACAACAGTGAATGAATAGCCAGCCGTAATAAACGGATGGATGTACTCACAGTAGAGAGAAATCCTGTGTAGTGAGTCCCACGGCGTGCATCACGTTTGAGAAAGCAGCAACAAGATATCCTTGCGGAAAGAACGGAGCACAGCAAATGCAGTAAGAAGGGGGCTAGATACCGCTGTTAAAAATCCTTTATTCCATGGTAGACATCATGGCATGGGATATGTTAAAAATCTCGAACGCGTTTCGGGCCGTCGCCCTTTGTCAACGAGAATACTAAACAGACTGCGGCTACCGCAGCTGATATAGGAGTTCCCCTGCCTCCAGCTGATTGATGACGTCATCTGCCATTGGCGCGGGATCGTCAAGGTATAATCTGATTGGTCCATACCCTGGACCAATGAGCTCCTTAGGTTGCGAATGCTTCACTGATATCAGGGAGGAAAAGGGGAGTGACACCTATATCAGGAGCGAAGCTACTGCATGCTGTAAACTCAACATGCACTAATGACATTCCGTTCTTTCCGCAAGGATATCTTGTTGGGGCTTTAAATGTGCAGCACAAATAAGAAACACATGTTAAAGGTGCAAAAATAGTGAAAGCGCTCTGCCATGCTTCTCTACTATTCCTTATAGTAGTCTCACAACTTAAAATAAGTTTAACAGCTCTGAAAATAAAGGTCTGAAAAGGTGAACTATGAAAATCACAGTAATTAATATAAAGGAATAAGCAACACGTACAGTTTTATTCCGACTTACAGTAACTGAGGCAGAAAGCTGCAATAATCAGAGATCCATATGGCATTTATTTAATGGCAATGTGTTCAAACAAAAGAACAGCTGAGTGGGAGGGCGGCATATGTAATCAGAGAGATAAAATAAAGACAAAATGACATTGACTACAGGAACAATAATGCACCAGGTAACTATTTCTATAATTACTGAACACAGAGGTACCCAGCAAGATCTAAGAATCCCCTCAAATTACCACATAATATACAGTATATATATATAGTCAATTTTAGTGCTAATGGGCATTGCTAAATGTATACAACAAAAAACAAAGAAGCCCAAAGCTACATCCAATATGACAAAAATATACAATGAAATACCTATATATCTCTTTTAAAAAGGGTCATTTAGTTAAACCCTTTGACCAAAGCATTTTAAGCCTGCAAGCCACTTCAAGGCATGACTAAATATTGCAGATCCTAAAACTAACTGGTTCAAATTCTTATTTATTGTCACGGTAGTGCTGCCCGCAGACCAGACCTGTACTGAGGTGGGACGTTAGTAACACGCACCCGCAGCAGAGGAAGCGTGTCTGGAGTGTGGTAGTTTACGTAGACAGACCAGGAGAATTAGTATGGTATTAGAGGTACCTGTCGTGTCCGGAGAGAGAGTACTCGTAGTGGGTGCCAAAGCCGAGGGTCGAGGAGCGGAGAGGTCCGGATGGTAGAAGGCCAAGCCGAGATCGAGGGATGAGAGAAGCAGCATAGTGATGAGGATGCCGGGGTCGAGAGTCAGGAGAAGAGTCGTAAGCCAAGCCGGGTCAAAACCTAAGAAGCACAAACACAAGCAAGAGAGAATCCACACCAGGTAAGCTGAGGCTATGAAGAGCAATGACTCCAGGGAAGGACTGCCGTAATAAAGGTGGGAGAGCCAATCAGAGAGGTAGGTGGAGCAAAGGTGTGCCGTGGAGCATAAGCTGGTGCGTGCTATGATCTTGAAGCGGCATCAGCTGGGAAGCAGGGGGACGTGAGTATGGCTGGAGCGAGGGCTGGGGGCGTGACTGAACTGTCTGTGCAGTGAATAAATTATGGCCGGGAGCGCTTGCTGTGTAAGACCGTCTTGCGCGCATCCCGGCCAAGATGGCGGCCGTGTGTGTGAGCGTCGGCTGACATGGAGCCAGGCAGCGGAGAGAATAACGCTGGGAGGAGGAAGGGGGAGCAGGAGCAGTCCCTGACACAGGTAAGGAGTGGGTGTGAGAACCCTGCTTCCTTACATTTACCTCTATAGTTAGAGGAAGAATGATCGCATTGAATCTGTCCCAACCAGCTGCATGAAAAAAGGACTGCTTACTTGGAAACTGGGGAGGGGTGAGCTTAAACCCTGGGATGGAGGAACCACCATCCTATATAACAGTTGAAAAAAATACTTCTGCAATGGCGGTCACTGACCTCCGATAGATAGTACAAACCAAGCGCAATTAATCAAAGTAAAAAATGTTTATTGATCAAAAATAGACATACACAGAGCAAAGATACTCTGACACGTTTCGTCCTAGATATAGAACTTTGTCAAAGAGTATCTTTGTATAGTGTCTATATGTAAGGGTCTGGGAGTCACGCCGCCCTCGGCGTGCTCCCCACTCACCTACAGCTCCGCCGGGTCCCCCCGCGGCACGCAGGCAGCCTCTCTCTGGAACGCCGATCACGGTTCCACGTGGGCGCGCGCGCGCACGCCAAAACTCCTCTTCTACTCTTGAGCTGCCGGCTACGCTCGGTCACGCGCCAGCAAGCACAGCTACACGGAGGCGCGGCCACATGGAGCCGTACCAACCCCTTAAAGGCACAGCACCTCAAACCATTGCTGCAATCAAGTGCAGTCTGACTACTGGGCTTTATGGCTCCTCCCCTGGGACTCATGCTGGACCTATCCCTGCCGTAGCCTGGCCCTTCCACACCCCCCCACCTTGCTGCGCTGCCATTGGACCCTCTCTCCTATATATACCTAACAGTGTCACTGACTCGTTGGCTGAGCATAGAACCAGTTGTTCTCATCACTCTCTGCCTCCCTAGTCCTGTCTTGTCCTGTCTTATTTTGCAGTCTTCCTCGTGTACCGAACCGGCTTCCGCTACGTCTACCCGCACCTCTGGCATCCCGAACTCGGCATACGGCAACACGACTCTCCGCACCTCTGGAATCCCGATCCTGGCAAACGGTAAACGATTACGTCCTCTCTAACCCCGGACTTGGCATACAGCACCCTCTACCATCCGTACCTCTCCTGCCCCGATCCGGACTCCCAGAACACTCTACTCTCAAGACGTGCCCTCGTGGCTGTTGGTGGCGTTATATCCTATCCCACCTCAGCACCGCGGTCCCGTCTCGTTTGTGATGAGCACGCCCTGACACTATAACAGCTGAGACCAGCTGGACAAAGTTAATAAACAAACAGATACCCAGCAAGCTCTAAGAAAACCCCAAAATTACCACTAATATATATACAGCAGAGACTGCGACTATTCTAACACAAACCAGTGGCAATCGCCAAAAAGACCCAGGTATATTTTGAATACATACCTTAAACTTGTCTTAAACTAGCCCCAGCATTTCTGCATTGATTAATGGCCCGTCAGATTAACAGCGGGGGTCCCTGGCAGTCCCATTCAAACTGAATGGGACTGCCAGGGACCCCTGCTGTGTTAATCCTATGGGTCATTAGTCAACGCAAAAATGTCTTAAACATGCCTTAAACTAGCCCAGCACATACCACA
This sequence comes from Ascaphus truei, assembly GCF_040206685.1. Taxonomy (NCBI): domain Eukaryota; kingdom Metazoa; phylum Chordata; class Amphibia; order Anura; family Ascaphidae; genus Ascaphus; species Ascaphus truei. Next base: position 83,072,843 of record NC_134483.1, read on the forward strand.
ATGTAACTCGGCTAGTTTAAGGCAAGCTTTAGAATATTCGTGGTCTCATCTTTGTGTGTGTGTGTGTGTGTGTGTGTGTGTGTGTGTGTGTGTGTGTGTGTGTGTGTGTGTGTGTGTGTGTGTGTGTGTGTGTGTGTGTGTGTGTGTGTGTATATATATATATATATATATATATATATATACTGCAGGTGTGAGGTTAAGGGTACAGATGGGAGAATTGTTTTTTTTTTCCCAACAAATGTTGTATTGGGTATCAAGGCAGAGACATACAGAAATATAACTTTGTTGGGTGAGTGGTCAGGGGAGGCGGGGTTGGGTACATAAAAGGGAGGAGGGGGAACACCACTTTGGTGGAGCAACAAATTCTTAGTACTTTACATAATATAATTTGATTTACGATAGGGTTCTGGGGCGGCCTCTTCGTACATTATAGGGTAAATCTCTGGGGCAGCTGGGTTAGTGGAGAGAATTACATAAAATTACATACCTCGACACATGGGAAGGAGCAGGGGGAGGCAACCGGACTGTCTCCTAGCCGTGGTGTTAGGTTGGATCAAGGGGGTTACAGGCTGAGAGAGATTAAGACTACATATTGGCTACCTATGTGTGTAATCCAGGGCAGCCATACCTTCTGAAAATGATCATTTGTGTCGTTCAGGAAACTAGTAAGTTTTTCCATCGTATATATAAACCAAACCTTGTTTTTAATAAGCAGGATTGATGGTATTTTATCCTGTTTCCATAAACTTGCTAAGGCTGCGTCCATAGATGGACCAGCCGTGCTGAGGCATGCGGACGCTCAGCGCTGAGCCTCTGCATCCTCAATGAGGATGCCTTGAGAGGGGGCTCACGCGAGCGTCCGCAGGCGTGATGAGGCGTTGGAGGTTTCAGCCGAGCGCCAAGCTGTTTTTCAGCGCGCTGTCGGCTGAAAACCTCCAATCACTGCACAGCAGCGTCAACGTCACGGCGCCGTGACGTCGGCGCCGTGACATTGACGTCAGTGCGTCGCGGGCGATTGGCCCAGCGACGTCACTGCCCTGCCTCAAACCACCTCCCCCCGGCTCCCTTCGCGCACGCTGGCTCGCCAGCAAGTCCGTGCAATCGCGCTGACTGAAGCAGGCGAGCCTCAGCGTTAGCGCGCCTCCGCTCTCCCCACACCTCTATGGCCCGGGCCTAAGGCGCACCGTGTTGCTGTAATAATATAAGTTCCTGGCTTATTTTCCACTCTTATGTAGTCAAGAAGTGGTTTGTTCAATTGAAACAACCACAGATCTAGGGGGATATCTGAGCCTAGATTCTGTTGGATCAAGGATCTCACCCGCCTCCAGAGAACCTGCACACGAGGAAAGAGGCCACCCACTGCAACCTTTGGGACAAATGGGGGAGTAGCCTGGAACAAATTCAGCAATATTTTCGGGAGTGTTGTACCAACGAGTCATAACTTTCTGTAAGGTCCGGGAGAACACCTCTCTCTAAAGGGGTTCCTTTCGCGACTTTACTTACCCCCGCCCCAGCTCTGCCTCCTTGCCGCCGCGGGCGGGATCTTCCTTCTCCTCCTCTTCCCGCGGTGGCTACTGATCTCGCGCATGCGCGCACATGGCCGAGGACCTTTACGTCCTCCCTCAGGAGGAGTTCCCGCCCCCAGCACCGCTCACAAGCTGCACATCTAGCGCAGCTGTGGTAAGTTTCTCCCCACCAATCCCTATCTTCCCTGGGGCCGCTCCCTCGTTACTCCCCCTCTCCCTATTGGTCTTTCCTCCTACTTATACCTTGCTCAGCCATTCATTCTTTGGCTGAGCATAGCTTTGTATAACCTGTGTTAACCACGGTCGTGCCTGCCTCAGTTCCTGTCTCTTTGTCTCCTTAGTGATCCCTTGTGTACCGAACCGGCCTGGCTGTGAATCAGCTCTGGACTTCTACCCTTGGTTTGTATCCTGACCTCCTGGACTCCCCGACCCCTTTACCTCGGCTTGCGGATTCCGACCTACCTCCCGGCTCTGGACCCCAGGCTCTCGGAACCACCTATCTTCTGGAATCTCCCTTCTCGTCTGGCGAGTATCTTACTTTATCTTATACTCCCAGACGGTTCCAGACGCCTATTTTCCACTTTCCAGGCGTGTCCCCGTAGCTGTGGGTGCATTTTGTTACCCATCTCACCTCAGTTTCGGGGTCCCTCCTTGTCCATGGTGAGCACAGCGTAACATTATGCTCAGCCCAACAGACATAGACCCAGAAGAGGTTGAGCAACCAAGCCCATGCAGCGACTTCTCCAGCTAGAGGCGCAGCTTGCCTCCATGACGCAGGAGCTCTCCAGACTCTCCTCATTGCAGCCATCCCCAGGCTCCTCTGCCATGGCAGCTGCGGCGTTTCCCTCCCCGGGTCTTCCCGTGGCTGTGGATCCTCATCTCCCGGCTCCCAACCGCTATGCAGGGGATCTCCACGAGTGCAGAGGGTTTCTTAATCAGTGCGAGATGCAATTTGAATGATCTCCTTCGCACTTCCCCACTGCTCGTTCAAAGGTGGCCTATATTATGTCTCTCTTGAACGGAAAGGCCCTAGCCTGGGTATCCCCCATTTGGGAGCGAGAACCTGCCATGACGCACGACTATTCTCGCTTTCTTCGAGAATTCAGGCAAGTATTTGATACGCCTGGTCGCCAAATTACGGCAGATTCTTCTCTCTTCCATATTTCCCAGGGTACTCGTCCTGTCGCCGAGTATGCTTTGGACTTCCAGACCATCGCGGTGGAGACCTCCGGGAATGATGGCTCACTATCAGCAGCTTTTTGGCAGGGTCTGTCGGATGCCATCAAGGACCAGCTGGCCACTATGGAGAGACCCACCAGATTGGAGGATCTCATTGCAGTCTGCATCCGCGTGGACCAGCGGTTACGAGAGAGAAAACTTGAATGTGCTCTTCCTCGTACCACCTCCTCCCGGTCTTCCAGCCGCAGTCTCATTCATTACGTCCCCCAACCCATGGATGAGCCCGAACCTATGCAGTTCGGAGGTCATCGGCTATCCACGTCTGAGAGACAGCGCCGACGAGATGGTGGACTGTGCCATTACTGTGGTCATCCCAGTCATCTGCTGGTAAGCTGTCCTCTGCGACCGGGAAACGCCAGAACCCAATAAGGTATGAGAGAGTCTCGTTGGGTATAATCTCTTCTCCTCTTTCTTCTTCTAAAGTACTCCCCAATCGTATAGTGCTGCCTATTTCTCTGGCCTGGAATAACTCGCTGATCGCCGCTTCTGCATTTATAGATTCTGGGTCTCAGGGGAACTTTATTGGTCAGAGTTTTGCCTATAGGAATGGGATTTCCTTCCGATCTAATGCTGTTCCAGTTGGTCTGGAGGCCATGGACGGGCGTCCACTCCAACCAGCCTTTATTTCCCTGGAGACTTGTTCTCTATCCCTCTCCACGGAGGACAGTCACCAAGAGAAGATTATCTTGGACGTGATCCACACTCCATCGGTAGATGTAATTCTGGGACTCCCCTGGCTACAACTTCATAACCCACAATTAGATTGGGTTAATAAAGAACTCATACGATGGAGCCCCCAGTGCCTTAAGACCTGTCTTCCCCCCAAACGGATGTTAGCCGGAGTGGAATTACCCGCAGAGTATATAACTTCCCTTCCAACGGTCTACTGGGACCTGGCGGATGTTTTTGATAAGGTACGTTCTGAAGTGTTACCTCCCCATAGAGACTTTGACTGTCCTATTGAGCTCCTTCCCGGTGCTACTTTACCCAAAAGCCGTTCTTACCCCCTATCCATACCCGAGACCAAGGCCATGACTGAGTATATCCAGGATAATTTGAGGAAGGGTTTCATCCGCAATTCGCCCCTGTATTGACTACAGAAGTCTTAACAAAATTACGATCAAGAACCGTTACCCCCTGCCACTTATTTCCGAACTCTTCGATCGTTTACAGGGGGGCAACAATTTTTTCCAAACTTGATCTCCGCGGAGCCTATAACCTTGTCCGCATCTGTCAGGGCGACGAATGGAAGACCGCCTTTAACACCCGGGATGGGCATTATGAATATCTAGTCATGCCTTTCGGCCTGTGCAATGCCCCGGCGGTCTTCTAGGAGTTTGTCAACGAGATCTTCTGTGATCTCCTCGACAGCTTCGTTATCGTATACCTTGACGATATCCTTATTTTTTCCAAATCCCTCTCTGACCACATTCAACACACCAAATTAGTTCTGTCCCGCCTTCGGGAGAACAATCTCTATGCTAAGCTAGAGAAATGTTCTTTTCATCTTTCTTCCATTCCCTTTCTTGGATATATCATTTCTAGCATTGGCTTCTCTATGGATCCAGTCAAACTCAAGGCTGTCTTAGAATGGCCACAACCCATTTCCCTGAAAGCCATACAGCGATTCTTGGGATTTGCGAATTACTATCGTAAATTCATCAAGAATTTTTCTTCTACCGTGGCCCCCATTACTGCCCTTACCAAGAAGGGAGCTAACACAGCAGTCTGGTCTCCTGTAGCTCTCCAAGCTTTCGACTCCCTCAAAAAATCTTTTGCTTCTGCTCCTATTTTGCGTCACCCTGACCCCAGGCTTCCCTTTACCCTAGAGGTAGACGCATCCGACGTCGGTGCTGGCGCCATTCTCTCTCAGAGACAGTCCCCACAGGCCAAACTTCATCCCTGTGGGTTCTTTTCAAAAAAAAAATCTCCGGCAGAACGGAACTATGACGTCGGAAACAGAGAGCTTCTGGCTATTAAACTCGCCCTTCAGGAATGGAGACATCTTCTAGAGGGAACAGAGACCCCCATTTCGATCTTTACTGATCATAAAAACTTACTTTACATTGAGAGTGCACTTCGCCTTGGGGCACGTCAGGCTCGATGGTCTCTTTTTTTCCCGAGATTTAATTATCTCATATCTTACATTCCTGGGTCAAAGAATCAAAAGGCAGACGCACTTTCACGTCAATTCCTGTTTGAGGACAATTCCGAAGTTAACTCCGAAACAATCTTACTCTCCAAATATATTGTTTCGGCCAACTCTTTTGATATCCTGTATCAGGTCATGGCAGCACAATCTAATCTCCCGAGGGGCCTTAAGGTGCCGGTCGGCCGTCTGTATGCAGCTCCACGCTTCCTTAAGAAGATTCTTGAGTGGGGTCATTCTTCTAGGTCAGCCGGTCATCCAGGCATTAGCAGGACTTCTGACCTCATTGGTCGTACCTTTTGGTGGCCAACCATGTTGCAGGACATTTCAGAGTATGTAAAAACTTGTCCAATCTGCGCCCAGGTTAAGACCGCTCGTAAAAAGCCGTACGGCCTTCTTCTACCCCTCCCTATACCAGAACGCCCATGGAGTCATCTGTCCATGGACTTTGTGGTGGAACTTCCAAACTCTAAAGGGATGAACACCATTTTGGTTGTCGTGGATCGTTTTTCCAAGCAGGCCCATTTCATTCCTCTCAAAGGCCTACCCAATTCCCCTACCCTGGCAGACATTTTTGTTAAGGAAATATTCCGCATTCACGGAGTTCCTCTTTCCATAGTATTTGATCGAGGTACACAATTTGTCTCAAAATTCGCTCGCAGGATGGATATTACCCTCCATTTTTCGTCCGGGTATCATCCCCAAACTAATGGGCAAACCGAGAGAACGAACCAAACTCTGGAGCAATACCTCCGATGCTTCATCGCAGACAGCCAAGACAATTGGGTAGATTTACTTCCATGGGGAGAGTTCTCCCATAACTCTTTAAAGAACAGCTCCACGTTGAAATCCCCTATTTTCATTAATTATGGTTTTCACCCGGGTCAGCTGCCCATCACCTCAGTTCCTTCCGGGGTTCCAGCGACCGATGACCGAATCAAGGATCTTCAGGAATCCTGGAAAAGGCTCCAAGAGGCCTTGAGAAACGCAACCCATAGACAAAAGGCACAGGCAGATCGTCACCGTCGTCAGGCACCAGTCTTCAAACCAGGGGATAAGGTATGGCTCTCCTCCAAGAACATTAGACTGAATACTCCAAGCCACAAGTTGGCTCCCAGGTTCTTGGATCCATTCTCAGAAATAGAACGGATCAATCCTGTGGCATATCGTCTGGAACTTCCTCCATCCATGAGGATACCCTCCGTGTTCCACATGTCACTGCTGAAACCTGTGTCCCAGAGTTCACGGTTCCATAGGACACCGATTGACCCTAAACCAGTCATAGTTCAGGGGCAGGAAGAGTTCGAAATTCAGTCTATTCTGGATTCCAGGAGGACGAGGGGTTCGGTACAATACCTGGTTTACTGGAAGGGCTTTGGTTCAGAGGAAAGATCTTGGGTACCCTACCATCAAATACATGAACCCAAGACTGCTAAGACTCTTTCACTCCAAATTTCCCCAAAAGCCATATTGGAGTCGTCCTGAGGCCGCTCCTCAAGGGGGGGTACTGTAAGGTCCCGGGGAACACCTCTCTCTAAAGGGGTTCCTCCCGCGACTTTACTTACCCCCGCTCCAGCTCTGCCTCCTCGCCGCCGCGGGCGGGATCTTCCTTCTCCTCCACTTCCCGCGGCAGCTACTGATCTCGCGCATGCGCGTGCACCGCTCACAAGCTGCACATCTAGCGCAGCTGTGGTAAGTTTCTCCCTACCAATCCCTATCTTCCCTGGGGCCGCTCCCTCGTTACTCCCCCTCTCCCTATTGGTCCTTCCTCCTACTTATACCTTGCTCAACCATTCATTCTTTGGCTGAGCATAGCTTTGTATGACCTGTGTTAACCACGGTCGTGCCTGCCTCAGTTCCTGTCTCTTTGTCTCCTTAGTGATCCCTTGTGTACCGAACCGGCCTGGCTGTGGATCCGCTCTGGACTTCTACCCTGGGTTTGTATCCTGACCTCCTGGACGCCCCGACCCCTTTACCTCGGCTTGCGGAATCCGACCTACCTCCAGGCTCTGGACCCCAGGCTCTCGGAACCACCTATCTTCTGGAACCTTCCTTCTCGTCTGGCGAGTATCTTACTTTATCTTATACTCCCAGACGGTTCCAGACGCCTATTTTCCACTTTCCAGGCATGTCCCCATAGCTGTGGGTGCAGTTTGTTACCCATCTCACCTCAGTTTCGGGGTCCCTGCTTGTCCGTGGTGAGCACAGCGTAACACTTTATAAGCATTCTCTCGAATAGTTGAGCAGATTGAGCTTTTGGCTACGGTCTCGAAAATATCCTCCCAATCATCGTCCTCCAGTTCCTCACCCAGATCATTTCCCCATTTTTCCATAAATTTAAGCTTAGCCTGGGGATCTTCAGCTGGCTAGGGGAAATTGGGCGTACAATTTTGAAATCAAACTCTGGTGGGAGTCCACCACTAGGCAGAGTCTCTCGAACAATGAGATACGGCTTGTGGGCATAACATTAGCATAACTGGCCCTTAATAGGAGATAACGAATGATCTCTCCCGACGGAACTCCTCTATCCTTAACAATTTGTCAAAGGGAATCACCTTAAGGTCGTGGCTAATGTCAAAAAGTCTGCTTATTTTTTCATGCCACCAGATCGTGAAAGTCTGTTGGAACCCCCGGGGAGAAATCTTCTGGGGTACCGGAGAGAAATCTCTTGTCCCAAAGAAAGGGGTCATCAGAAAGTTTGGACTGCTAAGCTTACATTTAAACGAGTCTGTCCCATAGTCTAAGAGAGTGTGTAATCGCCAGCAAAGTGGGGTATTTCAAAAGAACCACCAGGGCAGAGAGCCGCAACATATTTTCTATAGGGGTAGGGCTTATTAGGTGTGTGTCACGATGACACCAACTTTTATCAACATATTTGATAATAACTACAGCCCATTTATCAACACATTTATATTTCTGGGTACTTGATTGAACAGAACAAGTTGAAAAATAAATTGTGATTTATTTCCTTAATAGACAAACACACGACATCTGCAGAATGCACTTGAAAACAACACTTACTGGAATAAGGGAATGAAAGAAATTGTCCTTTGAAACAAAAGAAATTGTCCTCTGCTTGCAAGCGCAAGAAATGCAGCCTTGGTTTTAAAAGTCCTGTGGTTATGTGGTTATTAACCCCTTCACTCCTGGACTGGTTGCTGCTGTAGTGGAACAAAGTCTTGCATCTTTACATCATGGATTAAAATTCAGGAATCACACTGGGGATACCTGGGGGGGCCACAGTTATAGACTGCCCAAAGCTATCTTTAACATGTGGATCCAATCCCCTCGTGGGAACAAAAAAAAACCCACGAATAGCCAAGTTACCCACAGTTCATAAGACTGGTCAAAAGGGCTGTCCGGTGGGCAGGGCGCATGGGTCAGGTTGACGCCCATTCCACTTAGCATACCTGGGCTACACCCATAACTTGGTGCCACTGTGTCTGGTTTCTGACTCAAAGGTGTCACTGGCCTGACATCTGCTGTGCATCAGTATGCCAGTTTTGTATATATTATTGGTCTCTGGGTCTTTTCATAATTGACACTCTTTTAGACAGGGGGACTCTAAATCTGTGAGAGCCTTTTGAGGCTCCGTCATAAAAATAACTACAGCCCTTTGAGGCTTGGTCATAAAAATAGCCCCAGCTCATTCACCCATATCACAGCTGGTTGTCCAAGTAATTCCTGCTTGGACTTACAAAAAAATACCTCCTGCCTTACATTTAAGATCTGCCATCATGTGTCAGTTAGAGGGTATGGCAAGCAATGCATCTTGTCTTTTACCCTCGCAGACAGGGAATGGCCTGCAAATGGGGAATAAAAATGGCTGGGACAGGGCAACAACAGTAATGCATAGCAAATCAGGTATTAACCCTTTCCTCCCCGTCACAGTGTGCCTTCAAGGAGACCCATCTCCTGAGTAAAGGGTTTGCATGCCAAGCCACCCACTGACTTGCTTACACAGCCATGTAGTACAAGAGAAGGCAAGGGAGTGCCAGGCCGCTTGCTCCGGTAGGTCTGGTTAACAAGCTACGGTTACGCCTGGGTCTCTTGTTGTTCCAAATAAACCTGGAAACTAAGGATAGGAATTTGGTTATATCTGACATTACAATAGTTATGGAGAGGGTCTGAAAGAGATAGAGCAACCTGGGCAGTAAATTCATCTTCACTGATTGGACTCTCCCCACCCAAGAGATATTACATTTAGTCCATACCACTAGGGGCCTCATTGTAAGGTCCCGTGCTGCGGGGACTCCTGCTTCCGGCGTCCCCTTACCTTGCTCTTCCACTGCTCCGAATCCCCGGTGGCGTTCCCCTGCCGTCGGCGTCACCCCCGTGTCTGCTCTCTCTCTTCTGGGTCGCACACGTCATCCTTACAGGCGAGGAGCGCGCGGACCCAAGCCTCTCTAACCTGGCGTCCTGAGCCTGGTCCCGCCTCCTTCTTGCGGGCATGCGCACTGGCGCACTCCCCAGCCCCAGCTCGACCAGGTCCGTCCCCAGGCTTCTCTCTTCTATCAGGGTTAACCCCTGGACGGCACCTCCCCTCCTCCCTTTCCCCTGATAGGTCCCAGCCCACTATTTAGTCTGGTCTCCCTATTCTCTCAGTGCTCTGCATAGCTACTGTACCTTGGTGCTGTCTGGTTCTGCTTGGATCTCTTGTTTTTCAGTCCCTGTTCCTGTCCCTGGATTCTCTGCTGACCTCCCTGGATTTCGACCTTGGCTTTGGACTTTGACCACGCTACTTTCTGGACTCCTCGGACTTGGCTATTGGACACTCTACCACGCTGTCTTCTATACCCCTTGGACTCGGCAAACGGACCCTCAACGACGCAGCTCTCTCCTCTCCTCGACCCAGGCTTACGGACACTCTACCATGCTCCCTTCTCTACTCCAGGACCATTGGCTTACGTACCCAACCCTTCTACTGCTGCGGCACAGTTTATTCGAGCATTTGCCCGTTCTGTGCCGCAGCAGTAGCCTGGCGCGTGCCCGAGTGTGACGGGCGCGCGCCGAAGCAGCGGAAGAGCGCCCTCCGATCGGGGCGCTCTCCCTACCGCTGCCGGGTCCGCCGGGTCCCCCGGAACCCCCTGCCGCTGTCCCGCGATCGCGGGACACCAGGGCTCCCTCGGGGAGCCCCTGGACACGCGTGCAGGGGGCGCACACTCCCGATGACGCGTGACCGCGCGTCTATGACGCGCGGCACGCCGAGGGGCGGCCACTAGCAAGCCGGGAAATCTCCCGGCTTGCGGTACCGGCCACACTCGAATAAAGTGTGTCGGTAGTGTACGTCAGATTTGGCAAGTACCGAACTACTTCTATTTTTGTTCTCCGGATCAGCTACGCTACTTCCAAACTCCGGCCGCGCCCCCGTTTACTGTTAGGTGTGTGGTATTTGTCTTTTCCACCTCAGTCCCGGGGTCTCGTCTGGTTTGTGGGCAGGCCGAGCATTACACTCATGCAGTAAAGTCCGATTTTTGACAGCGTCACTATCACGGTATGCAGAAAGCGCAGAATACTAGTGATAGCAACATTTGCAAACATGGTGAGTAGCCGGTGATGAGATGATTGTCCCTCTGCTCAAATCTCGGCCGATATAAAAAAAAAAATTACATTTTATTTCTAGTGTAGATGAGCAGGGGGTTTCCGGAGCAGAACCCCGTTGATTTCAGGTACGGGGACCCCCTGCTTCCCAAAATACAGGCCCCGTTATGGGGTGCCGGTATCTCCTATGCATTGAAATGTCCCGGTCACGTGACGTGGCACCCCATAATGGGGCCTGTATCTCGGGAAGCAGGGGGTCCCCGGACCTGAAAACAAAAGGTTCTGCTCCGGAGACCCCCTGCTCATCTACACTAGTAATAAAATTTAAATTAAAATATGTAGTAAGCATCAATACACAACCAACCCCCTGTACCCCCACATAAAACCATTTATTGATAACATAGGAAGGCGGGGGACCTCGGTGGTCCCTGTGGGCATCCAGGGGTTATCGGGTGGTCCCGTGGGTCCCCGCTGGCCTGCAGTACCATTCGTGTTGTAAAAAAAAATATATAGATGGTCTACATTTCAATAAATATAACTCCCCCCCAAACACATACAGTACAGTAATGTGCAAACTAACTATTATCCAGATATGGATAATAGATCATTTGCCAATTATTAAACAAAACATTAGCCAGCCAGCATAAAGTAAATAAAACCGTTCTACTTATCCCTGCCATTATGAAGGGCATCCTCATCAGCATACTGCAGGGCCATGTCCTCCTTTGCCAGAAAGAATACATAAAAAATACAATCTAATGGCCCCAACCCCTTAATCACCTTAGAGGTTAATAACTGCTATAGTAATTAAGGGGTTAACCATCTTTCCCCCACTACCCACCCAGGAGACCAAACCACCCACGCCGGACCCACTATACCCACCTTGTACCCATTGATTGGCATAGTAATACATCATACCCATACAATATGGCCATGATAAGCTACTATAGCAGTCAATGGTCACCCTAATACAAAAGCATGAATGTCCAAAATACATAACAATAAAAAATATACAACAAGTGTCTAAACCTCCAGAAACAAAAATTAAAAGCACTAGCCAACCAAGCAATTAGCTAAATAAACCCACTAGCCAATCAATGAAAGAAATAAAACCACTAGGCATTCAATAAAATAATTGAAACCACTAGGCAATCAATTACATAAATCATACCACTAGCCAAACAATACATTTAATACATAAAAGCAGTAACCAACACAACAATTAATTAATACAACCACTAAGCAACACATAAATAAAAACCAGTAGGCAACAAAATACATCATTAAATTACAACGTTAACAAATCTGTCAAAAAACAATAAACAAGTCATCACAATTCTAAACAATTTAATCTAAACAATAAACAGAAATATAGAATATAAAAGTCAATAGAAGAAATGCATTTGGCCAAAAATGCATTGGCTACCACTGTATTCATCTGTACCTTAAACAGGCACAGATTAATACATTAGCAGTCAAAGGGCAATGAAAAACATTTTTAAAAAAACAACAATCAAAATAACTAAAAATAAAAGTACATACATTCAATAACTTTACTTTAGAAGCGTTGGCCCTCCGAATCCTGGGGAATCAGCAAGCTCTCATACCGTGACATCATGAAACTCAATCCAACGCCATCCACCGTGAAGATCCGGAACAGGTAACCAAATTCTTCTTTCTTTAATCTTCTCTCATCTTCTTCTTTCTTCATCTGTGATTATTTCTTTATTTTCTTTATCTTCTGTTTTTATCTTCTTCCTTCATCTGTTAATCCAATAATCCCATGTTAAGTCCACGATGTTGACCCGTTGACTTCTTGAACTCAAATGAGAGGTCACGGCCTTAAATATGACCTGTGACGTCACATTTGAGCGGCAAATGCTTCCCACGCCATGTGATTGGCTGTGAAAACCATGTGCCGACCCCTTTTTTTTTTTTAAATGTGATGTCATGTAAATTGACTGAACCCAGCCAATGAGAATAGCTGTGTTTCATTTTCCTTTAACATGACATCACAAAATCCAACATGGCTTCTGTCACATGGTACTTCCGACAATCAGATTGTGAGAACTATATCCCCAATCTGATTGTCTGAAGTACCATGTGACGGCAGCCATTTTGGATTTTGTGGCGTCATGCTAAAAGGGAAATAAAGCATCGCCATTCTAATTGGCTGGCTTCAGTCCATTTACATGATGTCACATTAAAAAAAAAAGGGGGGTAAGAAGAATGGTTTTATTTAATTTATTTATGCTGGCTGGCTAATGTTTTGTTCAATAATGGGCAAATAATCTATTATCCATACCTGGATAATAGTTCGTTTGCACATTACTGTACTGTATGTGTTTGGGGGGGGGTGTATTTACTGAAATGTAGGCCATCTTTAATTTTTTTTACAACACAAATGGTGCTGCAGGCCAGAGGGACCCACGGGGACCAGGCAAGGACCCCTGGACGCCCACAGGGACCACCCAAAGACCCCCAGAAACCTGTGGGGACCACCCGGGGACCCCACCAGTCTGTGGTATTAATCCTGTGTATAAGAAAATAAAGTATGTTTTAAGTGGGCGCACAGGGGGTGGGTGGGTTGTGTATTGGTGTTTATTACATATTGTAATGGTTATTGTGGCCTAGGAGGTGGGTAGTAGGGCTGTTGGTTGTATTTTTGTTTATTGTGGGTAGCAGGGGTGGTTAAGGGGATAGTAGCCCCAAGGTTGGGTGTTTAGGCATACCGGGTGGGTAGCGGGATGGGTTAACCCCTTCATTACCTTAGCCGTATTAACGGCTACGGTAATGACGGGGTTAAGTCCACCCGCAAGGCCTAAACACCCACCAAGGGCCAAATAACACCTTCAGCCACCCCCGCTACCCACAATAAGCATGGCACTGGTGGTTAAACCCTTCATTGCCTTAGCGGTTAGCCGCTAAGGTAATGAAGTTGCCTGTAAATGAATTTTTTCAGATTCATGCCGGGAGTCTCTAGTGGTGATATTAATGAATATCAGCTCCAGAGTCTCCCGGCATCAATCCGTTGCAGGAAAAATGCATTTTTTTCTAAGTCACCTCTCGCCGCTTATCGGCAGCTCCTCACCACCTTCTTGCCAACTTTTTCTGGCGGGACAATTTGGAGAGAAAATCTCAATTCTAGAGCAGCGATCAGCCTCGATAAGCTGATCTGGGCTACTAGAATGGAGCGAGTTTGAGAAACTGGCGATAAGTGGCTTATCGCCGCACATTTGGCGAATTTTTTTTCCTCTGCAAATAAAAACGGTGATTTTTGCTCTTATCGCCGGCTTATCAGGGTTTACTGAATCGCGATAAGCTGGCGATAAGCTGGCGATAAGTGGCTAATCGCTGATTACTGCATGAGGTCCTAGATCGGCTTTTAGTGCCTTCAGTATTTTGGGATAGTTCGCCTGGAAGAGCGAACCATAGTCCTTAGTTAAGAAAACTCCCAAATATTTCTGTGAGGATTACTGCCACCTGAAATCAAAGTTTAGTTTGATTAGCTTACCTGTCTCCTGCCTTAGATTGATATTTAAAGCCTCCTTACTGACTGTTATATTAAAATAGATAATTCGTTGAACAGACAGGTATTGCAGTGGAATTTGAGTAGAGGGCCATGACTGCCTTGAGGAAGATGCCCGAAAAAACCAAGGCCATCAATGTTTCCTCCATATATATCCAGTCAATACGATCAAAGGCCTTCTCTGCATCTAGGCTAAGCAACATGGCGTGTTCATCTTTCTGTGCTGAACATGCTGTGAGATCTATAATCCTCCTAATATTGTCTCCGGCTTGTCTGCCTGGAATAAAGCCCACCTGATCTACATGATCCAACGAGGGAAGAATCCTTACTAGTCTGTTGCCCAAAATCTTAGAAAAGATTTTAATGTATGAGTTAATTAAAGATATTGGGCGGTAGCTCCCACATGCTGATGGGTCCTTCCCCTCCTTATAAATAAGAAAGATAGAAGCCTGCAACATGCGGAGTCTACCATAATAGACTTGGGGGGAACAAAAAAAAAACAAGGGCAACTGTGTCTTCAAGGACACAGACATAATTTGGGGTAGTGGTCAAGACTCTAATGGTCTGTCAACCCATACTCCAAACCCAGAGCCTCCTTGGGCTTTAAGTCTACTATAGAGAGGAAGCTACACTGTGCCCATAACAGGGGCATGACTTCCGCTTGAGAATCTTTAGTAATATTCTAACAATAACTTGACCTTGGGAGCATAATATAATATAACAACTTGCAGTATTATTACACTTATTCTTGCCAAACCAAACCGTCTGACTCAGCTTTGCAACAACTGGAAAAAGAGAACATACTGTAACATAACATTTCAATTTTTAGTAGTTTTTACGAATGAACCATTATACTAGACCTTCCTGGGAGTCCAGATCGGAAGACCCCCCAACCTTGGGCTCCGAACATCAAGACCTGCTTTTCTCCTAATAAGGGGCGGTCTGTCCATTAGACCTACCATAGAACAAGAGTTCTAGAGTATAGGGGGTCACAAGTTGGGAAAGATCCAGAGAGTGTCCTGGTGGGAGAATTGTTTTTGAGGATTTGGATTCTATGATTCAGGCTCAAAAAGGGCGATTCATCTTTCTGGATTTTTAAAAATCCTCCAAAGGATTGCGGAATCCAGGGATGCTACTTTTACAATCCTCCATTGGATTGCAGAAATCCGCGAATTGTACTATTGGAATCCTCCAATGGCTTGCGAAATCCACAGATTGGATTGTCACTGGAACAATCTGACGATGGATTTTACACCGCAGAACAGATTTTGAATGGAAAGCTCTGGAAATTCCACAAAATTGATTTTTTACAGTTTCGCCAATCTCTAGTTTGGGGTGCATAGATAAATCTGAGTATCATCTCCTCTCCCCCCCTCCCCCTTTCTCTCTTCCCTTTCCCCTCTCTCTTCCTCCTCTCTGCCCTTTTACTCTCTCTTCCACCCTCTCCCCCTCTTTCTTTCCTCACTCTTCTCCCCTCCCCAAATCCTTGTCACGGGAGACTCCTGTAGCGGGTAGGATCTCGGTGGCCGGAACAGCGGGAGCGTAGTAGGGGTCACAATCAGAGGTCCAAGGCAGGCGGCAGATAGCGTAGTTGGGTAACAAGCAGGGGTCCAAGGCAGGCGGCAGATAGCGTAGTTGGGTAACAAGCAGGGGTCCGAGGCAGGCGGCAGATAGCGTAGTCAGGTAACAAGCAGAGGTCGGCAACGAGGAGACTGGAACAGGACAGGGGAGCAGGGACTGAGAACGGGGAGCGGGGACTGAGAACGGGGAGTAGGGACTGAGACCGGGGAACAAACAGGGACAAGCCAGATTACCAGCAAGGGCCTTTACTATGAACAGAATCAAATACAGGACTGGTACAAGAACAGATCAGGATCAGAGACAGAAGCATGTGCATAGGAGTCTGACTCAAAACAAAGGCAATGAACCAACCAGGAAGTAGAAGCTATAAAGGACAGAGACAGGAGCAACAAGAAGACAGACAGATAGAGGAACCCCAGAGCACACAGAAGGCAGCAGCACACCCATTGGACAAAGAAGAACTATGGCTAGGCAGGAGGTCTAGGAGACCCTGACATTACTCCCCCCTCTCGAGAGCGTTCTACGGACGATCATCCAGGCTCTTCCCGGAGGCCTTGATGAAAAGTGGAATCAAGGTGACCCACCTCTGGTGGTTTGTCAGCGGGCAGAGGGTACTCCACAGGTACAGACTGAAAAAGTCCATCAGAAAGCCGACAGAGGAATTCAATTCTCTCTTGGAACAGTTGAATGTCAGGATGCATCAACCCAAACGCCAGAGAATCTGTGAGCATTAAGCTTGACTTTGCAGAGTAGGTCACAGGCTCAGCAGAGGACGCATCAGATATTCGTAGTTAAACGGCAGAGCGTGCGCTTGTCTTCAAAGCGGGAGCAGAGGAGCCAGTAGATCCTCCTGACAACCCCCTAGCAGGGTGTCCCTGATGGAAAGCCGACTCACAATGGCCTTCGGATAACACTCCATTTTTCACAGGAACATAGGAATCAGCAACGACTCTGGACAACCCTCCAGGCTCTTCAGGGAAACATTGATGTAAGACCAACTAATGTGTACATCAAGTGCTGATGGGAAATCTGTGAGAGGTGCATTTATCCTAATCACAGGAGCAACAGGTACATTGGGTGCTGCAAGGAACCTCCGAATGGGCGCGTCCAACCCAAATGCAGGGGCAGAGACATCAGGAATGTGGGCATCAAGGACGGGTGCAGCCTTTCCACATGAGTCAGTGGGGACACAGAGTTCGCTCTCCATGGTCTCCTCTTGCGACTGCCGTTTCGTGGCATAACCCAATGAAAGACCAGCTATTTGAGTTTTCAGCTCTTGAAGCTGTCCTTCTGCACTTCTTTTCCCACTCAATGCAGTTGTCAGTTCAGCTTCTTTGGAGTTGAGTTGCGACTCCATATCTCCTAGCTGACTTAGAACAAAGCTTAAATGTGTTTCTTTTTCGTTATTTCTGACCTGTAGCTGCCGGTACTCCTCCCAGACCTTGTCCAGCTCCAGCTGCAGCCGGGCCTTCTCAGCCACTTGACGGACGGACACCTCTACTTTTTGTCAAGCTGTGTCTTGAGCTCAGTGATCTGCGCCTGCAGCTCTGTGAGTTGCTGTAATGTGTGTTCAGCAGTCAGCTTTAGCTCTTCCATTTTTGGGTGTTGCTGCAAATTCCACTCCTCAGCGAGAAACCCCTGGTTGAGTGCATCTTGCAATTCTCCTCTCAGGGCTTTCATTCTTCACTGTGATCATTTTGAGCTTGCTTCCATGCATCCCTCATTACGTCTTGGAGCTCTGACAATTCCTTTGCTAAGGTCTCAGCAGCCTGCCTTTTCCAGGTCTCTTTCTCCTGAGTGTACTGACTGTTAGGGATGGAGCAGTGTCTCTTGCTTCAGTCTCTGGACCGCGTTGTGCTCCCTATTGTACAGGGTTACCTGGCCTCTAAACTCCTCCTCCAGCGAGGCTCTTGTTATGCTCAGTGTGGCCTTCAGCTCCTCATGCTGTTCTGTGGGGACACACTGGGTACTCAAATACTCTTGCAGCACCTTTACTTTGTAGGCAGTCTGGAAACTTTCTTCCTGCAGAGCCCGCTGCTTTTCCTCAGCATTCACCCATTTTTCCCTCGTGTCCTGCAGATGTGTACGCAGTTCTTGCAGCTGACTCTGCAGCATATTTTCTGCTTGTGTGCGCTGCTCCAGCGAGACACGTTCTTCTTGCACCACTCTCTCTGCATTCTGCAGTGCTGTCTGCACGTCTAACTTTTCCTGGGCTAACTGTTTCTTCTCCTCTCCTAATTCATGGAGTTTCTTATCTCCTTCACTGACTTGGACATAGAGATTCTTGCACTCTTGGGTTACAGTTTCAAAACTGCTATTTAACCCTCCGAAGATCTCTCTCAATGAGCATAGTTCTGTGTTTAAGTGGCAACTCTTCTCATTAGAGGCTTCCAGCTCTGTAGTAAGCCTGTGAACCTCTTTCTGAGATGCTTCCAGTGCTGCGCCAACTTGAGCCATGAAACTCTGGTACTGGGCATTATCCGCGTAAGCCTTCTCCAGCTTACTTGACAAGATCACCCTGTCATTCTCCAACTGATACTTTTCTTTTTTCAAGTCGCCCTCTGCTTTTTCCAGTGCTAATTGCATCCTTGACTTTTCTTCTATCAATAGTCTCTTCTCCTCTTCTATTTCATGGAGTCTTTTATCTCCTTCACTGGCTTGGACAAAGAAGTTCTTACTCATTTGGTTTATAGTTTCAAACCTACTATTTAACTCTTCGGAGGCGTCTCTCTGTTTTAAAGTAGCAAATCTCCTCCTGGGAGACTTTAAGCTCTGTATTAAGCCTGTCAATTTCCTTCATAGAGATTTCCAGGAATTCGTTACTTTTAGAAGCGAGGCGCTGATCCTCGGCAGCATCAGCATATGCCCTTTCCAGCTCACCTGACATGACATCCAGGTCACTCTCCAACTGGTGCCTTTCTTTTTCCTGGAGAACACACTTAGCAATTGCTGAGGATAGACAGCTCTGTAGTGCAGCCATGGCTTCTTGCTCCTTATCTAAACGTCCATGAAGACAATCAATCTCTTTTCGTGCAGATTGAAGTGTCTGAGTTAGGGCATCTTTTCCTTGATTAAATACATAGTTCTTTTCTTCCACTATTCTTGGGATAAGTCTGTGAGTTGCCTTAAGCTGCAGCATATCTCTTTCATCAAATGCAGATTCTGAGGTTAAAGGTTCATCCTTAATTCCTTCTGCAACTTCCACAGTAATACTGCACCGACACACTTTATTCGAGCAAATACCCAGTATGTACCTGGCAGATACCTGGAATGCGCCGCTCCTCACCTCTGACAAGCCCCGTTGCATTTGCCTTCCCAGCCTGGGTTCATGCCTGGCTGACGGGCGGCTGATCTGTTAAATGATAATGATTAGGATTTAATAGGCTGCAATGCTTCGCGTGTCTACCAGATGGCATAAATTCATGAATTGTAATGCAGTATATATATATATATACTGTGCAGTATTGCAGCCAGCGGGAATAAAATGCTTCAATCCCTGCCTGAAAAATAACCCAATGCACTCGGGCAGAAAACAGTCACAAACCTCAATACACCCGGGTATACCCGAATTCGTGGGACTAGCCGAGCTCGAATAAAGTGTGTCGCCAGTGTACCTCCTATCTTTTTCTTCTTCTTCTTCCTTGCTTTGAGAAGTTCTGAAGAACCAGTGGTACTGTGTTCACATTTACTGCTCAAGACTGTTTTCAGAGTGGGAGCCATAACTTCAGACATGGGGAAACCACACTTCCCAAGAAACCAGTAAAGAGGAAATGTGTCTTTAAAGCAGAAGCATTAGAATGAACAACAGAAATATTAGACACAGAGAGACAAGATAGGAGAGCTGACCCTTTGAGACCTTAGCATCAGTCACAGAGATATCATAACTGCAAGGAAAAAACATAAACAGAGAAACCTGTAGTTATATCTGAATCTTTAGACATCAGGCGTAGGGATATCATATAGACAGAGAACTGCAGTTAAATCTGAATCTTTAGAAATCAGGCATAGAAATATCATAGACAGCAGGAAACTACTACAGAGAAAACTTGCAGTTAGATCTGAAACTTTAGACATCAGGCGTAGGGATATTATACAAAGAAACCTGCAGTTAAATCTGAATCTTTAGAAATCAGGCATAGAAATATCATAGACAGCAGGAAACTACTACAGGAAAAAACTTGCAGTTAGATCTGAAACTTTAGAATTAAGCATGGGGATAACAGACAGAGAAACAAACTACAGGGAAACCTGAAACCTTGGAACCAATCATAGGAAGAACTACAGATTGCAGGAAAATCACAGCATGCAGCAAAATAATGGGAGCACTTTTGTCTTTTGAAATGGGGACCCTGTGAACAGCAATGGTCCAACCAGGGAAAGTAGTAAATCAAGGTAACATTCTTAAATAGAAATGTGAGTCTGGAAATCTGCAGTGGCCCACCCACAATATAGAGACAATCCTTGTCCAGGTAATGAAAGTCTGAAAATGGCAAAAATAGGTACTGCAGGAAAGGCTTTTTTTTTTTTTTTTTTTTTTTTAAAGGGAATTCTTCTCAGGGAGAAAGTGGCACAAAAAAACCTGCAGAAACCTTTGCAGCAACAAAAGCTTCAGGATCCCAACTGGGCTTTCTAAAAAACAAAAAAAAGTACTTATCTTCCTCCAAGCGGATGGGGTCTGCTGAAGCAGGAAGGCAGAGAATCTGTCCCAGCAAGATCCAGAAGTGGCCTTTGTTTTCTGTCACGGGAGACTCCTGTAGCATGGGTCAGGTTGACGCCCATTCCACTTAGCATACCTGGGCTACACCCATAACTTGGTGCCACTGTGTCTGGTTTCTGACTCAAAGGTGTCACTGGCCTGACATCTGCTGTGCATCAGTATGCCAGTATTGTATATATTATTGGTCTCTGGGTCTTTTCATAATTGACACTCTTTTAGACAGGGGGACTCTAAATCTGTGAGAGCCTTTTGAGGCTCCGTCATAAAAATAACTACAGCCCTTTGAGGCTTGGTCATAAAAATAGCCCCAGCTCATTCACCCATATCACAGCTGGTTGTCCAAGTAATTCCTGCTTGGACTTACAAAAAAATACCTCCTGCCTTACATTTAAGATCTGCCATCATGTGTCAGTTAGAGGGTATGGCAAGCAATGCATCTTTTCTTTTACCCTCGCAGACAGGGAATGGCCTGCAAATGGGGAATAAAAATGGCTGGGACAGGGCAACAACAGTAATGCATAGCAAATCAGGTATTAACCCTTTCCTCCCCGTCACAGTGTGCCTTCAAGGAGACCCATCTCCTGAGTAAAGGGTTTGCATGCCAAGCCACCCACTGACTTGCTTACACAGCCATGTAGTACAAGAGAAGGCAAGGGAGTGCCAGGCCGCTTGCTCCGGTAGGTCTGGTTAACAAGCTACGGTTACGCCTGGGTCTCTTGTTGTTCCAAATAAACCTGGAAACTAAGGATAGGAATTTGGTTATATCTGACATTACAATAGTTATGGAGAGGGTCTGAAAGAGATAGAGCAACCTGGGCAGTAAATTCATCTTCACTGATTGGACTCTCCCCACCCAAGAGATATTACATTTTGTCCATACCACTAGGGGCCTCATTGTAAGGTCCCGTGCTGCGGGGACTCCTGCTTCCGGCGTCCCCTTACCTTGCTCTTCCACTGCTCCGAATCCCCGGTGGCGTTCCCCTGCCGTCGGCGTCACCCCCGTGGCTGCTCTCTCTCTTCTGGGTCGCACACGTCATCCTTACAGGCGAGGAGCGCGCGGACCCAAGCCTCTCTAACCTGGCATCCTGAGCCTGGTCCCGCCTCCTTCTTGCGGGCATGCGCACTGGCGCACTCCCCAGCCCCAGCTCGACCAGGTCCGTCCCCAGGCTTCTCTCTTCTATCAGGGTTAACCCCTGGACGGCACCTCCGCTCCTCCCTTTCCCCTGATAGGTCCCAGCCCACTATTTAGTCTGGTCTCCCCATTCTCTCAGTGCTCTGCATAGCTACTGTACCTTGGTGCTGTCTGGTTCTGCTTGGATCTCTTGTTTTTCAGTCCCTGTTCCTGTCCCTGGATTCTCTGCTGACCTCCCTGGATTTCGACCTTGGCTTTGGACTTTGACCACGCTACTTTCTGGACTCCTCGGACTTGGCTATTGGACACTCTACCACGCTGTCTTCTATACCCCTTGGACTCGGCAAACGGACCCTCAACGACGCAGCTCTCTCCTCTCCTCGACCCAGGCTTACGGACACTCTACCATGCTCCCTTCTCTACTCCAGGACCATTGGCTTACGTACCCAACCCTTCTACTGCTGCGGCACAGTTTATTCGAGCATTTGCCCGTTCTGTGCCGCAGCAGTAGCCTGGCGCGCGCCCGAGTGTGACGGGCGCGCGCCGAAGCAGCGGAAGAGCGCCCTCCGATCGGGGCGCTCTCCCTACCGCTGCCGGGTCCGCCGGGTCCCCCGGAACCCCCTGCCGCTGTCCCGCGATCGCGGGACACCAGAGCTCCCTCGGGGAGCCCCTGGACACGCGTGCAGGGGGCGCACGCTCCCGATGACGCGTGACCGCGCGTCTATGACGCGCGGCACGCCGAGGGGCGGCCACTAGCAAGCCGGGAAATCTCCCGGCTTGCGGTACCGGCCACACTCGAATAAAGTGTGTCGGTAGTGTACGTCAGATTTGGCAAGTACCGAACTACTTCTATTTTTGTTCTCCGGATCAGCTACGCTACTTCCAAACTCCGGCCGCGCCCCCGTTTACTGTTAGGTGTGTGGTATTTGTCTTTTCCACCTCAGTCCCGGGGTCTCGTCTGGTTTGTGGGCAGGCCGAGCATTACACTCATGCAGTAAAGTCCGATTTTTGACAGCGTCACTATCACGGTATGCAGAAAGCGCAGAATACTAGTGATAGCAACATTTGCAAACATGGTGAGTAGCCGGTGATGAGATGATTGTCCCTCTGCTCAAATCTCGGCCGATATAAAAAAAAAAATTACATTTTATTTCTAGTGTAGATGAGCAGGGGGTTTCCGGAGCAGAATCCCGTTGATTTCAGGTACGGGGACCCCCTGCTTCCCAAAATACAGGCCCCGTTATGGGGTGCCGGTATCTCCTATGCATTGAAATGTCCCGGTCACGTGACGTGGCACCCCATAATGGGGCCTGTATCTCGGGAAGCAGGGGGTCCCCGGACCTGAAAACAAAAGGTTCTGCTCCGGAGACCCCCTGCTCATCTACACTAGTAATAAAATTTAAATTAAAATATGTAGTAAGCATCAATACACAACCAACCCCCTGTACCCCCACATAAAACCATTTATTGATAACATAGGAAGGCGGGGGACCTCGGTGGTCCCTGTGGGCATCCAGGGGTTATCGGGTGGTCCCGTGGGTCCCCGCTGGCCTGCAGTACCATTCGTGTTGTAAAAAAAAATATATAGATGGTCTACATTTCAATAAATATAACTCCCCCCCAAACACATACAGTACAGTAATGTGCAAACTAACTATTATCCAGATATGGATAATAGATCATTTGCCAATTATTAAACAAAACATTAGCCAGCCAGCATAAAGTAAATAAAACCGTTCTACTTATCCCTGCCATTATGAAGGGCATCCTCATCAGCATACTGCAGGGCCATGTCCTCCTTTGCCAGAAAGAATACATAAAAAATACAATCTAATGGCCCCAACCCCTTAATCACCTTAGAGGTTAATAACTGCTATAGTAATTAAGGGGTTAACCATCTTTCCCCCACTACCCACCCAGGAGACCAAACCACCCACGCCGGACCCACTATACCCACCTTGTACCCATTGATTGGCATAGTAATACATCATACCCATACAATATGGCCATGATAAGCTACTATAGCAGTCAATGGTCACCCTAATACAAAAGCATGAATGTCCAAAATACATAACAATAAAAAATATACAACAAGTGTCTAAACCTCCAGAAACAAAAATTAAAAGCACTAGCCAACCAAGCAATTAGCTAAATAAACCCACTAGCCAATCAATGAAAGAAATAAAACCACTAGGCATTCAATAAAATAATTGAAACCACTAGGCAATCAATTACATAAATCATACCACTAGCCAAACAATACATTTAATACATAAAAGCAGTAACCAACACAACAATTAATTAATACAACCACTAAGCAACACATAAATAAAAACCAGTAGGCAACAAAATACATCATTAAATTACAACGTTAACAAATCTGTCAAAAAACAATAAACAAGTCATCACAATTCTAAACAATTTAATCTAAACAATAAACAGAAATATAGAATATAAAAGTCAATAGAAGAAATGCATTTGGCCAAAAATGCATTGGCTACCACTGTATTCATCTGTACCTTAAACAGGCACAGATTAATACATTAGCAGTCAAAGGGCAATGAAAAACATTTTAAAAAAAACAACAATCAAAATAACTAAAAATAAAAGTACATACATTCAATAACTTTACTTTAGAAGCGTTGGCCCTCCGAATCCTGGGGAATCAGCAAGCTCTCATACCGTGACATCATGAAACTCAATCCAACGCCATCCACCGTGAAGATCCGGAACAGGTAACCAAATTCTTCTTTCTTTAATCTTCTCTCATCTTCTTCTTTCTTCATCTGTGATTATTTCTTTATTTTCTTTATCTTCTGTTTTTATCTTCTTCCTTCATCTGTTAATCCAATAATCCCATGTTAAATCCACGATGTTGACCCGTTGACTTCTTGAACTCAAATGAGAGGTCACGGCCTTAAATATGACCTGTGACGTCACATTTGAGCGGCAAATGCTTCCCACGCCATGTGATTGGCTGTGAAAACCATGTGCCGACCCCTTTTTTTTTTTTAAATGTGATGTCATGTAAATTGACTGAACCCAGCCAATGAGAATAGCTGTGTTTCATTTTCCTTTAACATGACATCACAAAATCCAACATGGCTTCTGTCACATGGTACTTCAGACAATCAGATTGTGAGAACTATATCCCCAATCTGATTGTCTGAAGTACCATGTGACGGCAGCCATTTTGGATTTTGTGGCGTCATGCTAAAAGGGAAATAAAGCATCGCCATTCTAATTGGCTGGCTTCAGTCCATTTACATGATGTCACATTAAAAAAAAAAGGGGGGTAAGAAGAATGGTTTTATTTAATTTATTTATGCTGGCTGGCTAATGTTTTGTTCAATAATGGGCAAATAATCTATTATCCATACCTGGATAATAGTTCGTTTGCACATTACTGTACTGTATGTGTTTGGGGGGGGGTGTATTTACTGAAATGTAGGCCATCTTTAATTTTTTTTACAACACAAATGGTGCTGCAGGCCAGAGGGACCCACGGGGACCAGTCAAGGACCCCTGGACGCCCACAGGGACCACCCAAAGACCCCCAGAAACCTGTGGGGACCACCCGGGGACCCCACCAGTCTGTGGTATTAATCCTGTGTATAAGAAAATAAAGTATGTTTTAAGTGGGCGCACAGGGGGTGGGTGGGTTGTGTATTGGTGTTTATTACATATTGTAATGGTTATTGTGGCCTAGGAGGTGGGTAGTAGGGCTGTTGGTTGTATTTTTGTTTATTGTGGGTAGCAGGGGTGGTTAAGGGGATAGTAGCCCCAAGGTTGGGTGTTTAGGCATACCGGGTGGGTAGCGGGATGGGTTAACCCCTTCATTACCTTAGCCGTATTAACGGCTACGGTAATGACGGGGTTAAGTCCACCCGCAAGGCCTAAACACCCACCAAGGGCCAAATAACACCTTCAGCCACCCCCGCTACCCACAATAAGCATGGCACTGGTGGTTAAACCCTTCATTGCCTTAGCGGTTAGCCGCTAAGGTAATGAAGTTGCCTGTAAATGAATTTTTTCAGATTCATGCCGGGAGTCTCTAGTGGTGATATTAATGAATATCAGCTCCAGAGTCTCCCGGCATCAATCCGTTGCAGGAAAAATGCATTTTTTTCTAAGTCACCTCTCGCCGCTTATCGGCAGCTCCTCACCACCTTCTTGCCAACTTTTTCTGGCGGGACAATTTGGAGAGAAAATCTCAATTCTAGAGCAGCGATCAGCCTCGATAAGCTGATCTGGGCTACTAGAATGGAGCGAGTTTGAGAAACTGGCGATAAGTGGCTTATCGCCGCACATTTGGCGAATTTTTTTTCCTCTGCAAATAAAAACGGTGATTTTTGCTCTTATCGCCGGCTTATCAGGGTTTACTGAATCGCGATAAGCTGGCGATAAGCTGGCGATAAGTGGCTAATCGCTGATTACTGCATGAGGTCCTAGATCGGCTTTTAGTGCCTTCAGTATTTTGGGATAGTTCGCCTGGAAGAGCGAACCATAGTCCTTAGTTAAGAAAACTCCCAAATATTTCTGTGAGGATTACTGCCACCTGAAATCAAAGTTTAGTTTGATTAGCTTACCTGTCTCCTGCCTTAGATTGATATTTAAAGCCTCCTTACTGACTGTTATATTAAAATAGATAATTCGTTGAACAGACAGGTATTGCAGTGGAATTTGAGTAGAGGGCCATGACTGCCTTGAGGAAGATGCCCGAAAAAACCAAGGCCATCAATGTTTCCTCCATATATATCCAGTCAATACGATCAAAGGCCTTCTCTGCATCTAGGCTAAGCAACATGGCGTGTTCATCTTTCTGTGCTGAACATGCTGTGAGATCTATAATCCTCCTAATATTGTCTCCGGCTTGTCTGCCTGGAATAAAGCCCACCTGATCTACATGATCCAACGAGGGAAGAATCCTTACTAGTCTGTTGCCCAAAATCTTAGAAAAGATTTTAATGTATGAGTTAATTAAAGATATTGGGCGGTAGCTCCCACATGCTGATGGGTCCTTCCCCTCCTTATAAATAAGAAAGATAGAAGCCTGCAACATGCGGAGTCTACCATAATAGACTTGGGGGAAACAAAAAAAAAACAAGGGCAACTGTGTCTTCAATGACACAGACATAATTTGGGGTAGTGGTCAAGACTCTAATGGTCTGTCAACCCATACTCCAAACCCAGAGCCTCCTTGGGCTTTAAGTCTACTATAGAGAGGAAGCTACACTGTGCCCATAACAGGGGCATGACTTCCGCTTGAGAATCTTTAGTAATATTCTAACAATAACTTGACCTTGGGAGCATAATATAATATAACAACTTGCAGTATTATTACACTTATTCTTGCCAAACCAAACCGTCTGACTCAGCTTTGCAACAACTGGAAAAAGAGAACATACTGTAACATAACATTTCAATTTTTAGTAGTTTTTACGAATGAACCATTATACTAGACCTTCCTGGGAGTCCAGATCGGAAGACCCCCCAACCTTGGGCTCCGAACATCAAGACCTGCTTTTCTCCTAATAAGGGGCGGTCTGTCCATTAGACCTACCATAGAACAAGAGTTCTAGAGTATAGGGGGTCACAAGTTGGGAAAGATCCAGAGAGTGTCCTGGTGGGAGAATTGTTTTTGAGGATTTGGATTCTATGATTCAGGCTCAAAAAGGGCGATTCATCTTTCTGGATTTTTAAAAATCCTCCAAAGGATTGCGGAATCCAGGGATGCTACTTTTACAATCCTCCATTGGATTGCAGAAATCCGCGAATTGTACTATTGGAATCCTCCAATGGCTTGCGAAATCCACAGATTGGATTGTCACTGGAACAATCTGACGATGGATTTTACACCGCAGAACAGATTTTGAATGGAAAGCTCTGGAAATTCCACAAAATTGATTTTTTACAGTTTCGCCAATCTCTAGTTTGGGGTGCATAGATAAATCTGAGTATCATCTCCTCTCCCCCCCTCCCCCTTTCTCTCTTCCCTTTCCCCTCTCTCTTCCTCCTCTCTGCCCTTTTACTCTCTCTTCCACCCTCTCCCCCTCTTTCTTTCCTCACTCTTCTCCCCTCCCCAAATCCTTGTCACGGGAGACTCCTGTAGCGGGTAGGATCTCGGTGGCCGGAACAGCGGGAGCGTAGTAGGGGTCACAATCAGAGGTCCAAGGCAGGCGGCAGATAGCGTAGTTGGGTAACAAGCAGGGGTCCAAGGCAGGCGGCAGATAGCGTAGTTGGGTAACAAGCAGGGGTCCGAGGCAGGCGGCAGATAGCGTAGTCAGGTAACAAGCAGAGGTTGGCAACGAGGAGACTGGAACAGGACAGGGGAGCAGGGACTGAGAACGGGGATCGGGGACTGAGAACGGGGAGTAGGGACTGAGACCGGGGAACAAACAGGGACAAGCCAGATTACCAGCAAGGGCCTTTACTATGAACAGAATCAAATACAGGACTGGTACAAGAACAGATCAGGATCAGAGACAGAAGCATGTGCATAGGAGTCTGACTCAAAACAAAGGCAATGAACCAACCAGGAAGTAGAAGCTATAAAGGACAGAGACAGGAGCAACAAGAAGACAGACAGATAGAGGAACCCCAGAGCACACAGAAGGCAGCAGCACACCCATTGGACAAAGAAGAACTATGGCTAGGCAGGAGGTCTAGGAGACCCTGACATTACTCCCCCCTCTCGAGAGCGTTCTACGGACGATCATCCAGGCTCTTCCCGGAGGCCTTGATGAAAAGTGGAATCAAGGTGACCCACCTCTGGTGGTTTGTCAGCGGGCAGAGGGTACTCCACAGGTACAGACTGAAAAAGTCCATCAGAAAGCCGACAGAGGAATTCAATTCTCTCTTGGAACAGTTGAATGTCAGGATGCATCAACCCAAACGCCAGAGAATCTGTGAGCATTAAGCTTGACTTTGCAGAGTAGGTCACAGGCTCAGCAGAGGACGCATCAGATATTCGTAGTTAAACGGCAGAGCGTGCGCTTGTCTTCAAAGCGGGAGCAGAGGAGCCAGTAGATCCTCCTGACAACCCCCTAGCAGGGTGTCCCTGATGGAAAGCCGACTCACAATGGCCTTCGGATAACACTCCATTTTTCACAGGAACATAGGAATCAGCAACGACTCTGGACAACCCTCCAGGCTCTTCAGGGAAACATTGATGTAAGACCAACTAATGTGTACATCAAGTGCTGATGGGAAATCTGTGAGAGGTGCATTTATCCTAATCAAAGGAGCAACAGGTACATTGGGTGCTGCAAGGAACCTCCGAATGGGCGCGTCCAACCCAAATGCAGGGGCAGAGACATCAGGAATGTGGGCATCAAGGACGGGTGCAGCCTTTCCACATGAGTCAGTGGGGACACAGAGTTCGCTCTCCATGGTCTCCTCTTGCGACTGCCGTTTCGTGGCATAACCCAATGAAAGACCAGCTATTTGAGTTTTCAGCTCTTGAAGCTGTCCTTCTGCACTTCTTTTCCCACTCAATGCAGTTGTCAGTTCAGCTTCTTTGGAGTTGAGTTGCGACTCCATATCTCCTAGCTGACTTAGAACAAAGCTTAAATGTGTTTCTTTTTCTTTATTTCTGACCTGTAGCTGCCGGTACTCCTCCCAGACCTTGTCCAGCTCCAGCTGCAGCCGGGCCTTCTCATGGGCTGTGTGATTCAACACTTTGCAGACATCAGCCATCTTGACCTCACAGCGCAGTGTCAGGCCAGCCACTTGACGGACGGACACCTCTACTTTTTGTCAAGCTGTGTCTTGAGCTCAGTGATCTGCGCCTGCAGCTCTGTGAGTTGCTGTAATGTGTGTTCAGCAGTCAGCTTTAGCTCTTCCATTTTTGGGTGTTGCTGCAAATTCCACTCCTCAGCGAGAAACCCCTGGTTGAGTGCATCTTGCAATTCTCCTCTCAGGGCTTTCATTCTTCACTGTGATCATTTTGAGCTTGCTTCCATGCATCCCTCATTACGTCTTGGAGCTCTGACAATTCCTTTGCTAAGGTCTCAGCAGCCTGCCTTTTCCAGGTCTCTTTCTCCTGAGTGTACTGACTGTTAGGGATGGAGCAGTGTCTCTTGCTTCAGTCTCTGGACCGCGTTGTGCTCCCTATTGTACAGGGTTACCTGGCCTCTAAACTCCTCCTCCAGCGAGGCTCTTGTTATGCTCAGTGTGGCCTTCAGCTCCTCATGCTGTTCTGTGGGGACACACTGGGTACTCAAATACTCTTGCAGCACCTTTACTTTGTAGGCAGTCTGGAAACTTTCTTCCTGCAGAGCCCGCTGCTTTTCCTCAGCATTCACCCATTTTTCCCTCGTGTCCTGCAGATGTGTACGCAGTTCTTGCAGCTGACTCTGCAGCATATTTTCTGCTTGTGTGCGCTGCTCCAGCGAGACACGTTCTTCTTGCACCACTCTCTCTGCATTCTGCAGTGCTGTCTGCACGTCTAACTTTTCCTGGGCTAACTGTTTCTTCTCCTCTCCTAATTCATGGAGTTTCTTATCTCCTTCACTGACTTGGACATAGAGATTCTTGCACTCTTGGGTTACAGTTTCAAAACTGCTATTTAACCCTCCGAAGATCTCTCTCAATGAGCATAGTTCTGTGTTTAAGTGGCAACTCTTCTCATTAGAGGCTTCCAGCTCTGTAGTAAGCCTGTGAACCTCTTTCTGAGATGCTTCCAGTGCTGCGCCAACTTGAGCCATGAAACTCTGGTACTGGGCATTATCCGCGTAAGCCTTCTCCAGCTTACTTGACAAGATCACCCTGTCATTCTCCAACTGATACTTTTCTTTTTTCAAGTCGCCCTCTGCTTTTTCCAGTGCTAATTGCATCCTTGACTTTTCTTCTATCAATAGTCTCTTCTCCTCTTCTATTTCATGGAGTCTTTTATCTCCTTCACTGGCTTGGACAAAGAAGTTCTTACTCATTTGGTTTATAGTTTCAAACCTACTATTTAACTCTTCGGAGGCGTCTCTCTGTTTTAAAGTAGCAAATCTCCTCCTGGGAGACTTTAAGCTCTGTATTAAGCCTGTCAATTTCCTTCATAGAGATTTCCAGGAATTCGTTACTTTTAGAAGCGAGGCGCTGATCCTCGGCAGCATCAGCATATGCCCTTTCCAGCTCACCTGACATGACATCCAGGTCACTCTCCAACTGGTGCCTTTCTTTTTCCTGGAGAACACACTTAGCAATTGCTGAGGATAGACAGCTCTGTAGTGCAGCCATGGCTTCTTGCTCCTTATCTAAACGTCCATGAAGACAATCAATCTCTTTTCGTGCAGATTGAAGTGTCTGAGTTAGGGCATCTTTTCCTTGATTAAATACATAGTTCTTTTCTTCCACTATTCTTGGGATAAGTCTGTGAGTTGCCTTAAGCTGCAGCATATCTCTTTCATCAAATGCAGATTCTGAGGTTAAAGGTTCATCCTTAATTCCTTCTGCAACTTCCACAGTAATACTGCACCGACACACTTTATTCGAGCAAATACCCAGTATGTACCTGGCAGATACCTGGAATGCGCCGCTCCTCACCTCTGACAAGCCCCGTTGCATTTGCCTTCCCAGCCTGGGTTCATGCCTGGCTGACGGGCGGCTGATCTGTTAAATGATAATGATTAGGATTTAATAGGCTGCAATGCTTCGCGTGTCTACCAGATGGCATAAATTCATGAATTGTAATGCAGTATATATATATATATATATACTGTGCAGTATTGCAGCCAGCGGGAATAAAATGCTTCAATCCCTGCCTGAAAAATAACCCAATGCACTCGGGCAGAAAACAGTCACAAACCTCAATACACCCGGGTATACCCGAATTCGTGGGACTAGCCGAGCTCGAATAAAGTGTGTCGCCAGTGTACCTCCTATCTTTTTCTTCTTCTTCTTCCTTGCTTTGAGAAGTTCTGAAGAACCAGTGGTACTGTGTTCACATTTACTGCTCAAGACTGTTTTCAGAGTGGGAGCCATAACTTCAGACATGGGGAAACCACACTTCCCAAGAAACCAGTAAAGAGGAAATGTGTCTTTAAAGCAGAAGCATTAGAATGAACAACAGAAATATTAGACACAGAGAGACAAGATAGGAGAGCTGACCCTTTGAGACCTTAGCATCAGTCACAGAGATATCATAACTGCAAGGAAAAAACATAAACAGAGAAACCTGTAGTTATATCTGAATCTTTAGACATCAGGCGTAGGGATATCATATAGACAGAGAACTGCAGTTAAATCTGAATCTTTAGAAATCAGGCATAGAAATATCATAGACAGCAGGAAACTACTACAGAGAAAACTTGCAGTTAGATCTGAAACTTTAGACATCAGGCGTAGGGATATTATACAAAGAAACCTGCAGTTAAATCTGAATCTTTAGAAATCAGGCATAGAAATATCATAGACAGCAGGAAACTACTACAGGAAAAAACTTGCAGTTAGATCTGAAACTTTAGAATTAAGCATGGGGATAACAGACAGAGAAACAAACTACAGGGAAACCTGAAACCTTGGAACCAATCATAGGAAGAACTACAGATTGCAGGAAAATCACAGCATGCAGCAAAATAATGGGAGCACTTTTGTCTTTTGAAATGGGGACCCTGTGAACAGCAATGGTCCAACCAGGGAAAGTAGTAAATCAAGGTAACATTCTTAAATAGAAATGTGAGTCTGGAAATCTGCAGTGGCCCACCCACAATATAGAGACAATCCTTGTCCAGGTAATGAAAGTCTGAAAATGGCAAAAATAGGTACTGCAGGAAAGGCTTTTTTTTTTTTTTTTTTTTTTTTTTTTTAAAGGGAATTCTTCTCAGGGAGAAAGTGGCACAAAAAAACCTGCAGAAACCTTTGCAGCAACAAAAGCTTCAGGATCCCAACTGGGCTTTCTAAAAAACAAAAAAAAAGTACTTATCTTCCTCCAAGCGGATGGGGTCTGCTGAAGCAGGAAGGCAGAGAATCTGTCCCAGCAAGATCCAGAAGTGGCCTTTGTTTTCTGTCACGGGAGACTCCTGTAGCGGGTAGGATCTCGGTGGCCGGAACAGCAGGAGCGTAGTAGGGGTCACAATCAGAGGTCCGAGGCAGGCGGCAGATAGCGTAGTCAGGTAAGAAGCAGGGGTCCGAGGCAGGCAGCAGATAGCGTAGTCGGGTAACAAGCATGGGTCCGAGGCAGGCGGCAGATAGCATAGTCAGGTAACAAGCAGAGGTCGGCAACGAGGAGACTGGAACAGGACAGGCGAGCAGGGACTGAGAACGGGGAGCGGGGACTGAGAACGGGGAGTAGGGACTGAGACCGGGGAACAAACAGGGACAAGCCAGATTACCAGCAAGGGCCTTTACTATGAACAGAATCAAATACAGGACTGGTACAGGAACAGATCAGGATCAGAGACAGAAGCCTGTGCATAGGAGTCTGACTCAAAACAAAGGCAATGAACCAACCAGGAAGCAGAAGCTATAAAGGACAGAGACAGGAGCAACAAGAAGACAGACATACAGAGGAACCCCAGAGCACACAGAAGGCAGCAGCACACCCAGTGGACAAAGAATAACTATGGCTAGGCAGGAGGTCTAGGAGACCCCGACACTCCTTCTCACTCCACTCCCTCTGTCCAAAAACCCATATTTCAGGGTCTGAAACTTCTGGGCAAATAACATTTCAGATTGGAGGTACGAATGTTGGCAGTTGGCGGTATTGCATACATTCGAGTCAAGGTAGATGAATGTCCCTTTTTGAAATCAAGCCGTGAAAATTCGTGCATGTGAATAAATGCCAGATTTCTGGCAAAGTCAAATGTTTGCAAAAAATTCACCCATTTCTAGTCACACCTAGGCAACATGCATTGGTGGCTGGAAGGAAGGGACTGGAAGAGTGGTTTCCTTTACTGTGATGGAGAAAGGGGATATTGGACCAGATCTAGTAGGAGATCAGTTTTTGACATATTAGGCAACAGACCGCATCCATGAGGATTTAGCAGAAAAACAATCAGATATGGGATTGGACTGCAGGTCTGAGGTTAGGGTGGATAGATACATGTGTTTATCATCTGTGTAGAGGTAATACTTGCAGCCAAAAGAGTTGCCAAGTTGAACAAGTGATAGTGGAGAGAGGTACAGATACCTAGTGTGAGGATAGGACACAGGCTCCGCCTCCATCAAGCTCCAGTTGCCTGAATGGGTCTAGCTACTCTCCTGCCTGCGGAGAAATCCTGCATCTGATTAATCGCTCCTGCTATTTAGGCTCAACCTCTTCCACCAGGAAGTTGGCTGAGCATAAACTTCTGACGTCGTGCTGATCGCAAGCACTCTGCCTTGCCTTGCCTTAACCTGCTTTTGACACC
Organism: Ascaphus truei; assembly: GCF_040206685.1. Classification (NCBI taxonomy): domain Eukaryota; kingdom Metazoa; phylum Chordata; class Amphibia; order Anura; family Ascaphidae; genus Ascaphus; species Ascaphus truei. The sequence continues at coordinate 83,106,598 of NC_134483.1, forward strand.
GCTGATTTCTCCTACCCTCGACATGGCTAGTGACCCCTATGATCCATACCTGTCCAATCCTCGACCTTGGCTAGTGACCCCTATGATCCATACCTCTCCAAATCTCGTCCACGGCTAGTGACCACTATGATCCATACCTCTACGATTCTTGACCTTGGCTAGTGATCCCTATGATCCACACCTCTTCAACCCTGATCCGGCTACACGACAACAAACCTGCAGCTTTGTGGCTTCAGGTCGTGTGTCAATATCCCCACCTCGGCCCTGCGGTCCCTAGAATGTAAAATCTGAAGGAGAAGACAATTTTCAACAGTATCAACATCAGTTGACAGGTCAAGCAGGATTGATAGGGAAAAGTAAAAACAGTCCAAAGAAGCAATCCCAATAGTATATGTAAGGCACTGTATGTTTGAATCCAGAAACACTACAATAATATCAAATTCCTTAACTCTTGAATTGAAAAAGTATCCTTAGCAACTCCACTTATGATTGATGTGATTGATAAGTCTCAGGGTTTACAGCATATACATTGTCCAGAGAGAGGGGATTTGGCCCGGGATTAAAGGGGTTACACCCCATTTGGCCACCCTCTACTCTCACCTGGGAAGCAAGGGGTTAACTGGACTAGAGTCCAGTAATTGTTTTTGCCTTGCTTCAGCCATTCAACTGTTTATTCCCCTGTAAAAATGTATTGTTTCTGTTCCAGTGTCTGCACCACACAAACACTGGGATCCATCAGGGAGGGCAAGGGTTAATAGTTGAATAGTGATTATAGCCCTTGGTTTAAGTTACCCTCAAAAATGCCTGCCTACTAAATGCAAATGGTCGGGAAAGCGACCAAATGTTTAGGAAGCAGACCCCTGATCAAAGGCTCAGCCACTCTACCTGTTTGCATGAAGCTGGAGTGGTTTGTGAGTGTTATACACTTACAAACCATAGTATCCTGCCAGACACCCCATTTCGTAGACTGGCCGACTCCCCTGATTTAGGAGTGGGGTTACAGAAATGAGTGACCTTATTAAATATAAGAATATTATGAGATGTCCTCAGCTGAACGTGCTAAAAATTACATATGTGTAACCAGGGGACCAAACCACAAATAACGATTACAGACACCTGATGTCTAGCCGTTCCTAAGAGACAGATATTAATATCTCTCTTAATTTTAGTATTACACAGTAATATTTAGTCTCATTGGGAGCGTCATGCGTGACGGAATGTATTAATATGTTTCGCGTGCCAGCTAGTACTACTGAACTGAAGTTATGAAGTTATTTAAAGTGTATATGGGATTTTGGATCTGCTCTGAAAATGCAGACCCCCATCTGCTATGCTAATAGGGCAGAGAGAGCATCCTGAAAGAATTAGCATAGGCCAGTGATCAAAAGGTAACTGCCCTAATTGTTTATACTGGGGGCAGGAACCAAGGAACTGAGTGTTTTTAAGTGTGATACTTCACACTTACAATGGAAGCCAAAATCTGCTTCAAAGAGATTTTTTCTAGCCAAGTCGGCACCTAGGGTTAAGAGATGGGTTTGAAATGGTATTTAACCCAGTATCAGCCCTTACTCATTGTCCTTCATGTCTTTCGTGTCTTGATGATTATGAAGATTGCTGTATGAACTGCCAGTCCAGATATGACTGTTTCATCATTCCATCCTAAGTAAGTGTCATATTTTGTTTGTTATTTGTATATCTTGTTGTGTTCACCTTTTTCAAGGAATAAATTATATTTTATCATATCTAAGCCTCGTTCAGTTCAACCCAGTTATATTTGGTGTGTAATATTAATAGTCTGTCACAAAGCTATCGTCACATACATGTAAAAGAAGATGGCGTCTGGCTGGTTCTGCTCGGTTAGGCTGCTTCCATTGTGAGTGATGCCGGGCCCTCATTGGGCGAACCGCTCACGTGAACGGCCCTGCGCTCCCATGAGCGCGAAAATGTTAAATTTTGCTAAGACTTATGCTTCCGCACGCTTGCGTAAGCGTAAGCGAGCCCCTGCTAAAGCCGCTCTCATTGCGGCTGCAGGGGCTCAGTGCCGAGCGTAAGCGCGCCTCGGCACGGGTCAGCGCAAAAGCGCTGACCATGCCCGAGACCTTAGAGAGCTTTCACAAATCAGCTATAAATGTCCACATAGTCAGGCATCTAGTTAACCTCCTAAATCAATAACTGCTTGTTCCCTATATGTCATAGACTATATCCTCAAAAAATGCAAAGTGAAGACTCACGGTTGTGAAAGGTGCATCAGTCCAATCCTGGTCCCGTGGGTTGCTGCAAGGCACCTTTAGTGTGCTGTTCGCTGGGTAGATAGAACAAAAAGTGAAGAATCTGCGACGTCGGACCACCGCAATGAAAAATAAATGAACTTGAGAGAGGGTAACTACAAAATTAGCTTTTAATAATTCATCTGATCAGCAAAAAAACGGAGCCGACATGTTTCATGCTTGTGCACTGTATCCAGGCTCCCTCAAGAGAGGGAACAGTAAGCTCGGGAGTTAGCTTCATAGAGATTTGCAGCTATTTTTCTAAGGACCAAAAGACAAGTGAGCTGTACAAGAACAAGAAGCCAACTTTTGGATAACGGCGAAACCCGTATGGTTTTTGCCACTTGGTCACCGTACCAGCTAGCCCATTCGGGACATCGTAGGTCCGCACGCAGAACATCTGATGCAAGATGCGGCAGTTTCGGGATATTCCAGAGTGGCTGGAGTGTGCCCTTATGACACTCATTGTGCAAGACAGACTGGGAAAATGTGAGTGCATTTTGTACGTTCCCTGCTTTGTTGATGCATATAAAACTTTATTATGCTATGTTCTCCTTATTTGTATTCATTTGAGGAGGACTACAGAGTGCAGTCAACACCAAGGACTGCATTTTTGGTTTAACAACCAACACGAACTAGCTGTGAGTGCTTTTTTCCCACATATATAGCCCTGCCCTGGATTTCACTTTTTAACTTATTTGCGCCTTCATTTTTTCCATGCTATCCTGCACACGGTACTAGTGATCGGTTTTGTAGGCTGCACTACGTTTATTTGAAAACTTGGTTTTGTTTGCGCTTCTTATTTTTGTCAATAGATAACTACTTAGGCCTTTAACAGATTGAGGGTAGGTGTGACAGAACAGAGCATGGGGTTATAGGTACCGAGGAGGAGAGGATCCATTTGTAGGTTGTAACAAGATTGTCAGGTTCAAAGAAAGAAGAGGAAGAAGAAAGGTTAGTTATGATACAACAGTATTCCTAAATATAGTGGGTATAACCGGACATTTAAAAAGTTATGCTGGGTAAAAAAAAAAAGGGACAAAAACCCTTGGGTTTAAACAGCTGTCTCTGAGTAGGTTTACTGGCTATGCACTTCTTTAACCCAGGCTGTGCTGAAAAAGCATTGTAATATTGCAGACATAAGCTTATACTGTAGGGGTCCATGTTAAAGTGGATAAGAAGTAAACAGTGACACAGCGAGTGCTCATTTGCATGTCATTACCCAGAATTCCTAACTGCAGTGGAAGCACTTAATGCTAAGTGATAATGGAGATAGACAGTGTTGCAGACTTGTCTGAGACATGCGAACGTGCTCACACGTGGTATTTTTATTTGCTAAATATACTGGATCTTGGATAAGGTAGATCCAGCACACATATGGGCTGATGTATCCAAGTCTCTCAGCTGCAAAAGTGGGGCAAAACTGGTGCAGTTTATCAGAGACAAAAACTTCCAGGATTGGTCGGTCGTCCGGGCCCAGAACACGCACCCCGGCTCTCCCCCCCATGTCGGCGCCCCTGCTTTTCACTCTTGGGGCAGCAGTACAACAAATCCAGTGCACTCTACACTAACTGTTAAAGTTCTTATGAAACATTCTCATTAATCACAACATGAAAGATCTTCTTTTTTAGGAATGTGCAGGGCTTGTGAGGGCAAGGATGCACGACTACTGCAAAGATTACAGGCAGTACCGCATACATTTACAAAGGTTGTGTGAGAAGATCACATTATTTTTGAGTTTGTTTAAACATGCATTGTGTTCATGTACATTCAGGTCTTTTCAGGATAGCGTCTATGTGGCTTAACATAGTTTAATAAGCTATGCTGCAAAGAAAATCATGAGTGCAGTATTGGCAAGTGTTAGCTTAACTCTTTCACAGCAGGTTTTTCTTTTCCTAAACATTTATTACCTTAGGTTATGATAAGTTGAAGAACAGTGTTACCCCATAATGCTCTAAAAAATGTAAAATATTGCAAGTTAAAATCTTATACCTCATAATTAAAAAAATAATGTAATATGCATAATAGTGCTACCAATTATTTACTCATTTAACTGAATTATGTCTGTATATATGATAGAGACTATGCATTAGGGCAGGTGTGATCAACTCCCTTCCTCAAGGGTTGCCAACAGGTAAGGTTTTAAGGACATCCCTGTTTCCGCACAGGTGGCGAAATCGGTCGCTCATTCAACAACAGAGCCACTGATTGAGCCACCTATGCTGAGGAACGGATATCCTACAAACCTGACCTGTTGGTGGCCCTTGAGGACTGGCGTTGGCCACCCCAGCATTGGGGTATAGAATTTATTTTTAAGTGTGCCCTGTGCATGCCACTTGGTATAGCTCATTTACTAGGGTGGGAAACGTTGTTTTTTTTTTTTATTATTAAAAATACAAAACTGGAAAAATAGCAACAATGTGAAAAAAATGTTAGAGAAACCAATTCACCAATGAATGCCAGAAATAGGTGTGGCAATTTTAGCGATTTCACTGCTAGAAAAAGGCCTACCAATTTTGGAAAATAGATCCCAAGGGAAATTTTGCTAGGAAATTTTGGCTTAAAAGTTTGCTCAAATGTTTTGCAAATAAGCTCAAAAACGAGAACGAAATTTCAGCAAGTTCTCTCATCTGTAATATATACCCCATCCAAATACATCAGACAGTTGGGAACTGGTCTAGAATGAACAGAAAATGTCTCCGTTTGCATTGCTGTATGATCAGTGGCGTAAATCACGTTTTCAAATAGGGCAAACTTGAAAAAAGTATCACATTTTAAATACTGTGTTAGTACAGTAAATGACGGATTATGGACAGCATGACATGACTCGGTTGAAAATACAACAAATATTAAAATAGAGAATTTACACAATTCTTTACATCAGTGGTTTTCAAGCGATATTGTTTCAAAGAGCAATATTAGAAATATGTTTTCCTCAATGATATGTGTGTGTGAATATATATATACAGTATTCATTAGTGTTCAGTAGCAATCAGTCCTTGGTACACTGTGGATCCTTTTTATTATATATTTTGTTATATGTGTTTAATACATTTTGATATCTTTTGTATGCTAGAGTGCTAATCTGGGATTCTTTTTTCTTTGTCATGTTCACATATATTCATCATCCCTAGCACCGTCAGTAGTGTTTATATCTTACACTTCACCTTACTGGTTATAGCACTTCTTACTTTTTGTCTGTTGCAGGTTGTTTCTTGTCTTTCATATATATATATATATATATATATATATATATATATATATATATATATATATATATATATATATATATATACATATATGTGTGTGTGAAACACAAGAAACCACCTGCAACAGACAAAAAGTAAGAAGTGCTATAACCAGTAAGGTGAAGTGTAAGATATAAACACTACTGACGGTGCTAGGGATGATGAATATATGTGAACATGACAAAGAAAAAAGAATCCCAGATTAGCACTCTAGCATACAAAAGATATCAAAATGTATTAAACACATGTAACGGTTTTCTTAGCCCACCCAATCTCACATTGGCCCCTGTGGTCTACTGGCCCCATTACATGTCTGTATGTCGTGTGGTGCACCTGCTGGCTTACAGGATTCCTGAGTCTCTCGCTTGGTTGGTATGGGGATAGCAGCATGACAGGCGTCTGAGGTAGTGTCCCTGAGTCTTACTCACATACGATGCAGTGCCTCCACCCCATCAGGATCTCTGCGGTCACTCCTCCCATTCAACACATGGTTCCCAGGTACACCTGTTCATATAGTGGGTGAGTGCTCTCCTTGGGGCTCTTTTTCTTTCGTTGTTATATATATTCCTTTAGGCATCGTACCAACTAGCTGCCTCAAGGTGACTACAACAGCTATAGCCCTGTCTCCAGACCCACTTAACTCCGCTCGGGATCCTAGGTTGTGCTTTGCAAGCTGACAAATCCATCACACTCCTGACTACCCCTAGGCTCCGTCCCCATACACAGCACTGACTGGCAGCATACACTCTCCCTGTTTCCTAGTGTTCCCATCAAAAGCCTGTCCTGTTGATAGGTCTCTCAGCAGCGCCTCCAAAATGTAATGGTTTTCTTAGCCCACCCAATCTCACATTGGCCCCTGTGGTCTACTGGCCCCATTACATGTCTGTATGTCGTGTGGTGCACCTGCTGGCCTACAGGAGTCCTGAGTCTCCCGCTTGATTGGTATGGGGATATCAGCATGACAGGCGTCTGAGGTAGTGTCCCTGAGTCTTACTCACATATGATGCAGTGCCTCCACCCCATCAGGATCTCTGCGGCCGCAGGGGGATGTATCTGATGGGGACCTCTTCTGTGGTACCTCCTTCTGTAGAATGACTCCACACTCACGCAGAAGGGTTTTGTTGAACAAGGGCATCTTTATTGTCATCTTTCCAGGCAGACTGCCCCTCATAGCGGTCGTGCTAGCCGCTCATCCTCTTGCTGCACTCCACTGGGAAGGTTCCTTCTCTCCTAATAGAGTGGCTCTCCACCTCTCCCCTAAGGGAGATTCACCAGCTTGTCTCTCTGCCACTTGAGCTGCACAGACTCACAGCTCTTGCATCAGACACTGCAACACTGTTGCAGACCTCCACATGATTCTCTGAACACAGTCAGAACACAGACTAAACACTCTGGAACCCCTAACTTTTGGCAGTGCAATGTCTTATATAGACTCAGAAACAGACACACCTCTTGTGTCACTAACAGTGGACACAGAGCATGTTGTCACTTCCCTTGTGTACATATGACACCTCACCAGGGTGTGAGGGCAAACCTCCATGATTGTTACTGGCAACCCTGCATACTTACCAGGATTATTGCCAGTATGAAGGAGATATGTACACCAATTTTACACATGGCTACACACATATAACAAAATATATAATAAAAAGGATCCACAGTGTACAAAGGACTGATTGCTACTGAACACTAATGAATTGAAAATACATGAAGTTACAGACATAAGTATGAACACATCAACAGATCACAAATAAGCTGGTATAAAAGCTGTAAGCTAATGTGTGAAAATACAGAAGTAGTGAAGAGGTTAATGTGTCAGAAGTAACTATGTATAGGCTACCATATGCACACGCAGAGACCCAAACCCTAAAGTGTGGAGGCAACTAAGTTGCCTCCTAGCACTTGGACCGGCCGGTCAGTATCACCAATAATAAAAGCTCAAAATAGAAGCATATGCTGATGTGTGCACAGATAGTTGGTAATATATAGCAAACATGTATGAGTATTGCACATTGAATTGGCACACACAGATAAGCAGCAGAGCTAAAGACAGATGTCAACAATAAGTATAATGGAGTACTCAGCACTGGTCCAAGTGAGGGTTAATAGTGTCTGGGTGTTTGCAACTGGAGCGCTGGTAGAGAGTCCAGATAGGTGAAATCGCCACAATGCGCATGCTCAAATGAGCAGTGAGAGCTTCAAATTGAAAATTGCAGCAGGGGACAGAAGAATCAGCCTGGGTCACCGCTGGATTCTGAACAAACAAAAGAGCCACATACATACATACAAACATAATACATATTACCATACTTCAACATTTTTAAGCATTTACATCTGTAACATGACGCATGTAACCTTTGCGTTATAGCGAGCTTGTGTGAAAAATTGCCCTTTGCTGACTTTATTGCAGAAACTGAGGCACAAAGTCCTAGGTCCTTCAGGGGCAGGATTTGGGCTACGAGCCGCAAGTTGAAGAGCCCTGCTTTACATGACTGAACAGGATATTGAATCCTAAAGCAGCAAGCCTGCCCAATTTTACAGTGTTTGTACCGGAGAGGCCCCTGGATCTGAACTTCACTATTTTCAGCTGTGAGGATCCCCAGCTTCACCACCACATACAATAAGAGACAGGGGGTGCCCAATGCTACATCCCATTGACAAAACATATATGATGAAAAGAATAAAGTAAAATACTTCAATAATAATAATATTAAATACTTGGTTATTTAGTTAACCCTTTGGCCAAAGGCGTCATAAGCCTGCATACCAACGTCAAGGTATAACCAAATTAATGCAGGTCCTACACTACAATTTTACTTTATTCTTTTCATCATATATGTTTTGTCAATTGGATGTAGCATTGGGCATCCCCTGTCTCTTATTGTATACAATTGCCAATTCACCAATTTATATTCTGTTTCATAAAAAATCTGGGGAGGAGTTTTGGGAGGGAGTGTCCTTCCAAGGATTTTTTTAGGCAATAGAATATGAAATAGTGCAAATTGGTGCATGATTTGAGTTAAATTTAGAACAAATGATGTAATGGTCAGATCATATTTAAGTATAGCCTGGGCCCACTGTCCCCTGTATGTCCCCTTACCTTTCCATAGGAGTATAGCAGCAAGGGAACTGCAAGTTCCAACAGCCTCAGGGGCTGCAGTCCACATGTTGCCAGGCAAACCAATGGGGCTGAGAGATTCTGACAGTTGGGATTCTGACAGTTTAGGGGACTGTTAGTTGGAGCCAGGGCAGATAAGGGGAAGGGAGGGTCTGAGTGTCAGTGGCACTCAGACTAGGCTAGAAACTCCCCTTAGGTCCCAGATAGGTCCCAATTACGTGAAGCGGGTGACTGCTGCAGGGAATACCCCTTAGATAGGGACTCTTACCCATTTTACAATAGTGTCAGGGATACAAGGAAGACACCATGTGGTGATCGCGGTCTGTGGACAGGGACCAGACCACTGTGGTGTTAACAAAGACTCTTAAAGATGAGACCCTCCAACCAGAGTCCACCCAACGCAGAGGCGTACACCATCACTGAGGGCCACATCATTGGATCAGACGGATCCTCATTTCTAAGTCGGCCACACCGAGTAGTTGAGCACTCAGCAGGTACCTCAACAAGTACACCAACAGTTCACGGGAGAGCACTACCCCTTACACTTTTGGGTGGGCTGGACACTGGGAAAGGGACAGCAGGGTATTGGTACTTAGCACCCAAAGTACATTTGGGACACTCACTGGTGGTACTGGGTGGGGTGCTCATTATACTATGATGTGGTGTTATGTTGCATAGTTTTTGTTATAAGTTACTGTTCAGAAAATACTGTTCCATATACCCTTGTGTGCAATTACTGACTGTATTGTCTTGGAAGGGGCTATCCCACTGTGTGAGGAACCTTCCCAGGTGGTGGCGCTGTTAGTATATTCATTACACACACCCCAGGCTCCCAGTGGTTGGAGGATCAGGCCTCCTGTTTGCCACTCAGGTAATAGCATCACACGTGGTCATCGTAGACAAGGGGGGAAAGGGGGCTAAATAAATAACTGCAGTCAAACTGTACATGGCGAGCAATACCAATCTTAATGCTGCTCCCACAAATTCCAAAATTGTTGTACCCCTCTTCATCCTCTCTCTCTCTTCCCTTATCCTCTCACCCCTCCCTTTATCCTCTCTCATCCCCATTCCCTTCATCCTCTCATCCTCCCTCCCTTCATCCTCTCACCCACCCTATCTCATCCTCTCTCATCCCCCCTCCCTTCCTCCTCTCTCATTCCCCCCACCATGCTCTCATCCCCTCCTTTCATCCTCTCTTCCACCCTTCCATCACCCTCTCATCCTCCCTCCCTTTATCCTCTTATCCTCCCTCCCTTTATCCTCTCCCATCCCCCTCCCTTCATCCTCTCTCATACCCCCTCCCTTCATCCTCTCCCATCCCCCCTCCCTTCACCCTCTCTCACCCCCCCTCCCTTCATCCTCTCTCACACCCCCTCCCTTCATCCTCTCTCACCCCCCTCCCTTCATCCTCTCTCACCCTCCTCCCTGTCATTATCACCCCCACAGGTCAGCCAGAGATAAAAACACACAAACACACACACAAAACAGTACAAGTACACACACACACACACACACACACCAGGACAAAACAGAACAAATACAAACAGGACACAGGTAGGGCACACAGAAGACACAGCACACAGAAGACACAGCACACAGGACACATTCTCACCTCTCTCTGCACCATGCCTTTTCTCCGCTCTTTGGCCCCACCCCCAGGCTCCTGCCACCTCCTCCTGATTGGCTGCTGCTACTGCACCGACACACTTTATTCGAGCAAATACCCAGTATGTACCTGGCAGATACCTGGAATGCGCCGCTCCTCACCTCTGACAAGCCCCGTTGCGTTTGCCTTCCCAGCCTGGGTTCATGCCTGGCTGACGGGCGGCTGATCTGTTAAATGATAATGATTAGGATTTAATAGGCTGCAATGCTTCGCGTGTCTACCAGATGGCATAAATTCATGAATTGTAATGCAGTATATATATATATATATACTGTGCAATATTGCAGCCAGCGGGAATAAAATGCTTCAATCCCTGCCTGGAAAATACCTCAATGCACTCGGGCAGAAAACAGTCACAAACCTCAATACACCCGGGTATACCCGAATTCGTGGGACTAGCCGAGCTCGAATAAATTGTGTCGCCAGTGTATGTAATGCAGCCAACCAGGAGGGAGGAAGCTGCCCAGGCCCCTAGCAGCAGCAGCCCTGCTCTATCCCTTCTCAGGGGAAATCCTGCGATTGGTTACTATGTCCAGAGAGGTAAAACCGGCATACACACACACGTCCGGTATTATCTCTCATTTTTTACCAGACACCTGGCAACATCATCCTTTGCAGCTTCCTATTGGCCCGCGTCTTGGTGGCCAGGAGAAGAGACTCCGGCTCTGACAAGTATCTGGGAAATTTGGGGGTCCCTGGAGCTGAAAATAACATGGCTCAGCTCCGGAGACACCTCTGTTAAAACACAGTACAAAAAAAATCCAAACTCGAGCAGCCAGACCCAGGAGTGCCACTTTAAAGTTTAAGACCTGTTTTCTGGGTCATTAATCATTTGAAGATAATCTGTCAATCTGTTCATCCTGTGAAATACTGTGTGCTCTTGGAGTTTGTTTGCTTCCCTCAAGATAAACTGCCACATGAAGCAGATCCAAATCAGGCATTCAATTGGCACTTAACATAAAGTAGCATTGTTAATACAGCCCAGAAGGCTATAACAATGTGCCAGATAAAGTTGGATTGTTTTAGAAACATTTTTTAATTACAGAATTACAGGGCACAGCAAACACTGGGTATTACCAGCCGGGCCAAAACTGAAACTCTTTGGGATTTATTAAACAGAAACCTTTCATCCTGAAATCTTTTTAATGCCTGGAGAGGAAATATTTTCTCTTCTTCTTATACATACCCTGGGCTTATTTATTTTTTATTTATATTTAAAAAATGTTTTAGCAGGAAGTAATACATTGAGAGTTACCTCTCGTTTTCAAGTATGTCCTGGGCACAGAGTTATGATGACAAATACATGGCTACAAATACATAGTTACAGTAAGTGAGCAGGGTTAAACATTATATACAAGACATTGCTTATACACAAAGCTTAAGCCAGGGGTTCCCCACTCCAGTCTTTAAGACCTCCCAACAGGTCAGGTTCACTGCAGCACAGGTGGCTCAGTCAGTGGCTCAGTCGAAGACTGTGCTGAAGCAGGGATAGCCTTAAAACCTGACCTGTTGGTGGGCCTTAAGGCCTGGAGTTGGCCACTCCTGCATCAGCGTGTAGAATTTATTTTGAAGTGTGCCCTGTGCATACCACTTGGTATAGCTTATTTACTTGGGTGGGAAGACTGGGTCACTAATTAAGCCACTTGTGCTGAAGCACAGATATCCAGAAAACTTGACCTGTTGGGAGGTCTTGAGGACTGGAGTTGAGCACCTCTGGCTTAAGCAGTAAATTACACTTGATTCTATTCCACTTTGCTACGTCTGACTGCCAAAAACTCAACACTAGCCTATTGCCAATCCAGATATATTTAATTTGTGAGGCAACTTTTCCTTTATTCAACTGCCACTTGTTATTGTGCTGGCGGCTATATCACCGAAGAGGAAATATAATGCCCCCTTTGCCTAACCTTGCATTCTTGAACAAGTATCAACCACACATACCGATACAAGACAATGTTCAGAAGAAAATGACAGTGACATATCTAATTTCTGACACTGATTTCGATACATTTGTACCCCACATTAACAATGGGATTATCTGAATTACCGTATTTCCTCGATTCTAAGACGCACCTTTTTTTCCGATTTTCACATGTTAGAATCGATGCATTAAAATTTTTTTCAAGTGTCTACTAACCTCTTCTTTTCACTTACCATGTTTCAGGAGAGATCCCAAGTCAGCGGACGATGAAGCGGGTGGCGGCGGCAGGAAAGGTCCCACATCTGCAGAGGGTTGAAGATGGACAGCGGACGGGAGTGCGGCGGCGGCAGCGGCGGCAGCAGGACAGGTCCCAAGTCTGCAGGTGAATGAAGATAAGAAGACAGTGGGCGGACGGGCGGCGGTGGCAGGAGATCATAATAGCAGGAGATCTGAACAGGAGCAGAGCGGCATAGGGGAACGGCTGGGGAAGAGCGCACTGTAACCGGAAGTCAGACACCGGTCAACTGGCCGCCGCCGCCGCCACCGCACGCCCGCTCGCTGTCTTCTTATCTTTCATTCACCTGCAGACTTGGGACCTGTCCTGCCAACGCACTCCTGCCAGCTGTCTATCTTCCACTCTTTGCAGACGTGGGACCTTTCCTGCCGCCGCCCGCTTCATCCTCCGCTGACATGGGATCTCTTCTGAAACATGGTAAGTGAAAAAGTCATTTCCCTCGATTGTAAGGGCCAAATCGATGGTGCGTCTTATAATCAAGGAAATACGGTAATAGCAAAACAAGTGTAAGGCCTCGGCCAAGCTCCCCGCTGGCGTGCTGAGGCGCGCTGAGGCTCAGGGAAAGCGGGCGCTTTCCCTGGCCTTAGACAGCGCGCCGTCGGGGGCGGGCCAGTGACATCATGGAGCTGGAACTCCCTCATTGGGCGAACCGCTCACGTGACCGGCACTGTGCTCTGGCGAGCGCTGAAATGTAAAAATCTGCTAAGACCTACGCTTTCGCGCGCTTGCGGAAGCATAGGCGAGCCCTTACTAAAGCTGCTCTAATTGCGGCTGTAGGGGCTCAGTGCCGAGCGGAAGCGCGCCTCAGCGCGCCTCCGCCAGCAAGCAGCAACCCTGGACGAGGCCTTAAGGAGTTCATCTGGGTGATTGATACTAGAGATGCGAGATTGTGAGAGTGCAGAGACTTAGATTTTAAAAACTCAGTAAAGCATTTGTTTACCACAGAAATTAAAAATAAAATACACATTTTTAAGCTTGTCCGAATGTAATTTTTTTTTTTTTAAAGGTGTCAATCAACTACATTTTACCCATTAAACATGCCACAGTCCTTAGTTCAGGGGCTCTCAATTTCAATCCTCAAGACCCCCCAACAGGTCAGGTTTTAAGGATATCCATGCTTCAGCACTGATTGAGCCACCTGTGCTGAAGCTGGGAAAATCCATTATATGGGAAAAGCCAGTAGGAAGGAGTTCTTGGTGTTTTAAAGTACAAATTGAGAAACTTGCTGTACACCAAATCACAATTCAACACCATTAAAGTAATATGCTGCTTTATGTGCTGTGCGTGGTCCGATATATGTACAGAAAGAAGGCATGCACAAGTACTGAAAGTGTTCATTATCTCTCTCTGCTCACCAGTTAGATAGTAAGCTCTTCGGATCAGGGTCACATTTTTCCCAATGTTTACTTTGATGTATTGTGCACCTATTTCTATTTTACTTCCATGTATTATGTCTTCTATAATTAGGGTGACCAGATTTTGAAAATGAAAAACCGGGACATTTTTTATTTTTTACATAACAGTTTATTTATTGTAGGACATTTATACTTTACTACCATTAGTCCTTGTTACATAGTTGTGTGTGTGTGTGTGTGTGTGTGCGTTGACCTCACTAATCAAACAAAAAAAACCCAGATGTGAATGATTCTGAACCCATTAACCATTGTCAGGATGCCGCCTCTTCACAATTTCTAAAGCCGCAATCCCGCCTGGGATCTTACCTGATCCGCCGTCCCTCAAGGTACTATACTGGAGGGGAGGTGTTCCCTACCTGTATTCCGATGTCTCCCGTGTGAAGCTTGAGTCAGATCTGGAAGAAAGAAGTGTAGGTTACGTCGGTGTAGGTATACGGCAGTTAAGATAAGACAGGGAGGGTGAGAGAGACAGAGAGAGAGAGGTTGAGAGAGACAGAGAGGGTGAGAGAGACAGAGAGAGAGAGGATGAGAGAGACAGAGAGAGAGAGGGTGAGAGAGACAGAGAGAGAGAGGGTGAGAGAGAGAGGGTGAGAGAGACAGAGAGAGAGAGAGAGAGGGTGTGAGAGAGAGAGAGAGAGAGAGAGAGGGTGAGAGAGAGAGAGAGAGAGAGAGAGAGAGAGAGAGAGAGGGTGAGAGAGAGAGAGACAGAGAGGGTGAGAGAGACAGAGAGAGACAGAGAGGGTGAGAGAGACAGAGAGGGTGAGAGAGACAGAGAGGGTGAGAGAGACAGAGAGGGTGAGAGAGACAGAGAGGGTGAGAGAGACAGAGAGAGACAGAGAGGGTGAGAGAGACAGAGAGGGTGAGAGAGACAGAGAGGGTGAGAGAGACAGAAAGAGGGTGAGAGAGACAGAGAGAGGGTGAGAGAGACAGAGAGAGGGTGAGAGAGACAGAGAGAGGGTGAGAGAGACAGAGAGAGGGTGAGAGAGACAGAGAGAGGGTGAGAGAGGGTGAGAGAGACAGAGAGAGTGTGAGAGAGAGAGGATGAGAGAGACAGAGAGGGTGAGAGAGACAGAGAGAGTGAGAGAGACAGAGAGGGTGAGAGAGACAGAGACACAGAGAGGGTGAGAGAGACAGAGAGGGTGAGAGAGACAGAGAGAGTGTGAGAGAGAGAGGATGAGAGAGAGAGGATGAGAGAGAGAGAGAGAGAGAGAGAGAGACAGAGAGGGTGAGAGAGACAGAGAGAGTGAGAGAGACAGAGAGAGAGAGAGAGAGAGAGAGAGAGAGAGACAGAGAGGGTGAGAGAGACAGAGAGAGTGAGAGAGACAGAGAGACAGAGAGGGTGAGAGAGACAGAGACACAGAGAGGGTGAGAGAGACAGAGACACAGAGAGGGTGAGAGAGACAGAGAGGGTGAGAGAGACAGAGAGAGAGAGACACAGAGAGAGAGAGAGAGAGGGTGAGAGAGGGTGAGAGAGACAGAGAGAGACAGAGAGAGAGAGAGAGAGAGGGTGAGAGAGACAGAGAGAGGGTGAGAGAGACAGAGAGAGGGTGAGAGAGACAGAGAGAGGGTGAGAGAGACAGAGAGAGGGTGAGAGAGACAGAGAGAGGGTGAGAGAGACAGAGAGAGGGTGAGAGAGGGTGAGAGAGACAGAGAGGGTGAGAGAGACAGAGAGGGTGAGAGAGACAGAGGGTGAGAGAGGGTGAGAGAGAGAGAGAGAGGGTGAGAGAGACAGAGAGGGTGAGAGAGACAGAGAGAGTGAGAGAGACAGAGAGAGACAGAGAGGGTGAGAGAGACAGAGAGGGTGAGAGAGACAGAGA